>NC_047522.1:1060568-1165107 GCF_902827115.2 Pseudochaenichthys georgianus | reverse complement strand
GAAAAATTGAAGTAAAAAAGTCATTTTACTCCGATCCTAATATTCAACAGTCTCTTTATTTATTTTAATAACGTCTTTCCGTCGTCTTTGCAGGCGCATGAATAACAAGTGTCTCACGGGTTGAAGGCTTGATGTACATTTGGGTGGAAATATCGCTTTATGGTGGCGTTTTATGTTTTCTCACAACATTTCACACAATTACTTAAAGTTTCACACACATTTGATACGGGTTGCACAGATCGTGTTCTCTTGTTGGGTTGCACAATGTGCCGGGCGTGTGTTGTGCAACCTGTGTAGTTATGGATATTAAAAAAGCCTTTTAACTTGATATGGGACACACGGCCGGTGGTTAACGGCATCATCGCGGAGGGCTCCAAAAGCAAATCACACACTGACAGTAATTGCAGGGATGCCTCCCGGGCATAAAAACAACCACACATATACTTATACACACACACACACGCACACACACACACACACACACACACAATGACCTGTATTGTTGGTGGCAATTACACTCTTGTTGATTTCCTGCGTACACAATTTTGATAATATAACTTCTAAAATGATAAGGTTTGATTGACAGGTCCCTGCAGCCTGACACACAGTTACTGCACGTGATTTATTTAACGCCAACGACCACCATAAGGCTGGAAAAGATGAGCCTTGCAGTCGTGAATCGGGGCTTAATGACCCTCAGTGTCCAGTGGCAGGTAATGAGTTATGGAGATGAGCGTAGCGACTGGGGAATGTTTTCCTGTCTGGCTACCCCTCACACACACACACACACACACACACACACACACACACACACACACACACACACACACACACACCCCAGCATGAGCACCTTCCTCTCATCTGGATGTTAACGCTTTCTCAGGCCTCAAACTGCAGACTTTCTGAAACACTCACAACAACAGTTAGTCGGGGGTTAACACACTCCTGCCGTGTGTGTGTGTGTGTGTGTGTGTGTGTGTGTGTGTGTGTGTGTGTGTGTGTGTGTGTGTGTGTGTGTGTGTGTGTGTGTGTGTGTGTGTGTGTGTGTGTGTGCCTGCGCGTGTGTGTGTGTGTGTGTGTGTGTGTGTGTGTGTGTGTGTGTGTGTGTGGGGCCTGCGTTGTGTGCCTGCGTTGTGTGTGTGCCTGCGTTGTGTGGGGGTGTGTGTGTGTGTGTGTGTGTGTGTGTGTGTGTGGTGTGTGTGTGTGTGTGTGTGTGTGTGTGTGTGTGTGTGTGTGTGTGTGTGTGTGTGTGTGTGTGTGTGTGTGTGTGTGTGAATCTGTGGGGAAGTCATTTGAGCGGCGAGTGAAACAGGAGAGGAAATACATGTTCCTTAAACACGTCTTAACAAATGTCCTCGTGCTCAAAGGCCTGCGGGATTCAACGAGCATTTATCCGCAACGTGATCTAGATAAGACGAATTACCCACACGCACCCTCAGCTGCTGCTTTCCACCGAGAGATCGAGCCCTGTTTGAAGCAATACGTGTAGTTGGTTGTGGTTTCACGGAGTTATGTGCGGCCACTCCAAGCCAAGAACGTGTACTGTTGTTTTTAGGAATTAAATAAGATAAATATATCGTTTAAATTAATAAGCTTCAGAGGTGCTGGAAGGGAGACTCGGTTTCTTTCTGAACGAAGCTCGGCGAGACTTGGCTGGAGCTACACCGACCAGATGTTAGAATAAGACTTAGGAATATAAATATCTCCATAACACAAAGATAAACCTTCACTTTAATTAATCCAGACAGCTTTATCCTCAGAAAGCAAAGCATGGTTTCTTCATGAGTTGCGAGCAACGCGGGGGGGGGGGGGATAATTGTTAAAGAAATTACCTTTTTTATAAAGGATTCCTGAAACATCTCCCTCGGTGCTTTTCAGAATGATATTGATTTGCTTCTCCCTGCAGAGGCTTCAGAGCGTCTGCCTGCTTCTGGTGATCTGCTCTCAGCTGCTCTGGCGTCGGTGTGAACGCACGTACTAAAGGAAAAGTAGAAGTACTCAGGTCTTGTACTTGAGTAAAAGTAGAAGTACTTAGATCGTGTACTTGATTAGAAGTAGAAGTACTCAGGTCTTGTACTTGAGGAAAAGTACTCAGATCTTGTACTTGAGTAAAAGTAGAAGTACTCAGGTCTTGGTCTTGAGTAAAAGTAGAAGTACTCAGGTCTTGTACTTGAGTAAAAGTAGAAGTACTCAGGTCTTGGTCTTGAGTAAAAGTAGAAGTACTCAGGTCTTGTACTTGAGTAAAAGTAGAAGTACTCAGATTGTGTACTTGAGTAAAAGTAGAAGAACTCAGATCGTGTACTTGAGTACAAGTAGAAGTACCCAGATCGTGTACTTGAGTAAAAGTAGAAGTACTCAGGTCTTGTACTTGAGTAAAAGTAGAAGTACTCAGATCTTGTACTTGATTAGAAGTACTCAGGTCTTGTACTTGAGTAAAAGTAGAAGTACTCAGATCATGTACTTGAGTAAAAGTAGAAGTACTCAGATCTTGTACTTGATTAGAAGTACTCAGGTCTTGTACTTGAGTAAAAGTAGAAGTAATCAGGTCTTGTACTTGAGTAAAAGTAGAAGTGCTCAGATCGTGTACTTGAGTAAAAGTAGAAGTACTCAGGTATTGTACTTGAGTAAAAGTAGAAGTACTCAGGTCTTGTACTTGAGTAAAAGTAGAAGTACTCAGATCGTGTACTTGAGTAGAAGTACTCAGATCTTGTACTTGATTAGAAGTACTCAGGTCTTGTACTTGAGTAAAAGTAGAAGTACTCAGATCTTGTACTTGAGTAAAAGTAGAAGTACTCAGGTCTTGTACTTGAGTAAAAGTAGAAGTACTCAGGTCTTGGTCTTGAGTAAAAGTAGAAGTACTCATATATTGTACTTGAGTAAAAGTAGAAGTACTCAGGTCTTGTACTTGAGTAAAAGTAGAAGTACTCAGATCTTGTACTTGATTAGAAGTACTCAGATCTTGTACTTGAGTAAAAGTAGAAGTACTCAGGTCTTGTACTTGAGTAAAAGTAGAAGTACTCAGGTCTTGAGTAAAAGTAGAAGTACTCAGGTCTTGGTCTTGAGTAAAAGTAGAAGTACTCAGATCTTGTACTTGAGTAAAAGTAGAAGTACTCAGATCGTGTACTTGAGTAAAAGTAGAAGTACTCAGATCGTGTACTTGAGTAAAAGTAGAAGTACTCAGGTCTTGTACTTGAGTAAAAGTAGAAGTACTCAGATCTTATACTTGATTAGAAGTACTCAGATCTTGTACTTGAGTAAAAGTAGAAGTACTCAGGTCTTGTACTTGAGTAAAAGTAGAAGTACTCAGGTCTTGTACTTTAGTAAAAGTAGAAGTACTCAGGTCTTGGTCTTGAGTACAAGTAGAAGTACTCAGTTCTTGGTCTTGAGTAAAAGTAGAAGTACTCAGGTATTGTACTTGAGTAAAAGTAGAAGTACCCAGATCGTGTACTTGAGTAAAAGTAGAAGTACTCAGATCTTGTACTTGATTAGAAGTACTCAGGTCTTGTACTTGAGTAAAAGTAGAAGTACTCAGATCTTGTACTTGAGTAAAAGTAGAAGTACTCAGGTCTTGTACTTGAGTAAAAGTAGAAGTACTCAGGTCTTGGTCTTGAGTAAAAGTAGAAGTACTCATATATTGTACTTGAGTAAAAGTAGAAGTACTCAGGTCTTGTACTTGAGTACAAGTAGAAGTACCCAGATTGTGTACTTAAGTAAAAGTAGAAGTACTCAGGTCTTGTACTTGAGTAAAAGTAGAAGTACTCAGATCTTGTACTTGATTAGAAGTACTCAGATCTTGTACTTGAGTAAAAGTAGAAGTACTCAGGTCTTGTACTTGAGTAAAAGTAGAAGTACTCAGGTCTTGAGTAAAAGTAGAAGTACTCAGGTCTTGGTCTTGAGTAAAAGTAGAAGTACTCAGATATTGTACTTGAGTAAAAGTAGAAGTACTCAGATCGTGTACTTGAGTAAAAGTAGAAGTACTCAGATCGTGTACTTGAGTAAAAGTAGAAGTACTCAGGTCTTGTACTTGAGTAAAAGTAGAAGTACTCAGATCTTATACTTGATTGGAAGTACTCAGATCTTGTACTTGAGTAAAAGTAGAAGTACTCAGGTCTTGTACTTGAGTAAAAGTAGAAGTACTCAGGTCTTGTACTTGAGTAAAAGTAGAAGTACTCAGGTCTTGGTCTTGAGTAAAAGTAGAAGTACTCGGGTCTTGGTCTTGAGTAAAAGTAGAAGTACTCAGGTCTTGTTCTTGAGTAAAAGTAGAAGTACTCAGGTCTCGGTCTTGAGTAAAAGTAGTAGTACTCAAGTCTTGTACTTGAGTACAAGTAGAAGTACCAGAGTGTAGGAATACTCTGTTACAGTAAAAGCATTCAAAATGTTCCTCAAGTGAAAGTAGAAAGTATTCTCATCAAAATATAGTGAAAGACAGTAAAAGTAGTCGTTGTGCAGATTGGTCCATTTCAGAATAATATATATGATATGTTTATAATGATTGATCATGAAAGTGTTCTCAAAGCTGGTGAAGGTGCAGCTAGTCTGAAGTACTTTGTAGACTGCAGGGGAGCTGGTGGAGGTGCAGCTAGTCTGAAGTACTTTGTAGACTGCAGGGTAGCTGGTGGAGGTGCAGCTAGTCTGAAGTACTTTGTAGACTGCAGGGTAGCTGGTGGAGGTGCAGCTAGTCTGAAGTACTTTGTGTACTGCAGGGTAGCTGGTGGAGGTGCAGCTAGTCTGAAGTACTTTGTAGACTGCAGGGTAGCTGGTGGAGGTGCAGCTAGTCTGAAGTACTTTGTAGACTGCAGGGGAGCTGGTGGAGGTGCAGCTAGTCTGAAGTACTTTGTAGACTGCAGGGTAGCTGGTGGAGGTGCAGCTAGTCTGAAGTACTTTGTAGACTGCAGGGTAGCTGGTGGAGGTGCAGCTAGTCTGAAGTACTTTGTGTACTGCAGGGTAGCTGGTGGAGGTGCAGCTAGTCTGAAGTACTTTGTAGACTGCAGGGTAGCTGGTGGAGGTGCAGCTAGTCTGAAGTACTTTGTAGACTGCAGGGGAGCTGGTGGAGGTGCAGCTAGTCTGAAGTACTTTGTAGACTGCAGGGTAGCTGGTGGAGGTGCAGCTAGTCTGAAGTACTTTGTAGACTGCAGGGGAGCTGGTGGAGGTGCAGCTAGTCTGAAGTACTTTGTAGACTGCAGGGTAGCTGGTGGAGGTGCAGCTAGTCTGAAGTACTTTGTAGACTGCAGGGGAGCTGGTGAAGGTGCAGCTAGTCTGAAGTACTTTGTAGACTGCAGGGTAGCTGGTGGATTCACTCCAGGTGGAACTAAAGTCTGATTCAACACTTGGTTAGATTTCACATCATGTTAGTAGTGTAATGACGGTGTGATTTATAGAGCATGCTTTCAAGTGAGCGCTGTAATGCAGCATAGTAACCCGAGATGGCAAAAGTACACACATCCTTTCCTCAAGTAGAAGTACAGATACTCGTGTTTAAAAATACTCTGGTGAAAGTAGAAGTACTGACTAAACTTCTTTACTCAAGTCAAAGTAAAGAGGCTTTGAAGTGTACTTCAGTAGAAAGTACCCATAGCTAGCAGCTGCTTCAAAGAGTACCTGACCTCCCTTTATATCAATAGAACAATAATGTCATTGTTAGCTAATGAATGTTTCCATGCTGAACAACGGCAACATGACAACGTTTCCATTGGTCCCTCTTCTTTAGAGAAGACCAGGAAGTGATGGATACACGGATCGTGTTCCAACCAATAGGCACGCAGTGACTCTGAAGAATAATGATCACGCACCAACACACATTCAGACTAAAGGAACCAGCTGTTTGGAAAATGAGAGAAGTAGAAAGTACAAGTATTTGGGTTCAACATGTAAGAAGTAGAAAGTACAGGTATTTGGGTTCAACATGAGAGAAGTAGAAAGTACAGGTATTTGGGTTCAACATGTTAGAAGTAGAAAGTACACGTATTTGTGTTCAACATGAGAGAAGTAGAAAGTACAGGTATTTGGGTTCAACATGTTAGAAGTAGAAAGTACAGGTATTTGAGTTCAACATGTAAGAAGTAGAAAGTACAGGTATTTGGGTTCAACATGTTAGAAGTAGAAAGTACAGGTATTTGAGTTCAACATGTAAGAAGTAGAAAGTACAGGTATTTGAGTTCAACATGTAAGAAGTAGAAAGTACAGGTATTTGAGTTCAACGTGTAAGAAGTAGAAAGTACAGGTATTTGAGTTCAACATGTAAGAAGTAGAAAGTACAGGTATTTGAGTTCAACATGTGAGAAGTAGAAAGTACAGGTATTTGAGTTCAACATGTAAGAAGTAGAAAGTACAGGTATTTGAGTTCAACATGTAAGAAGTAGAAAGTACAGGTATTTGAGTTCAACATGTAAGAAGTAGAAAGTACAGGTATTTGAGTTCAACATATAAGAAGTAGAAAGTACAGGTATTTGAGTTCAACATGTGAGAAGTAGAAAGTACAGGTATTTGAGTTCAACATGTGAGAAGTAGAAAGTACAGGTATTTGGGTTCAACATGTGAGAAGTAGAAAGTACAGGTATTTGAGTTCAACATGTAAGAAGTAGAAAGTACAGGTATTTGAGTTCAACATGTAAGAAGTAGAAAGTACAGGTATTTGAGTTCAACATGTAAGAAGTAGAGAGTACAGGTATTTGAGTTCAACATGTAAGAAGTCAAAGTAAAAAGTCGTCAGAAAAATACGTAGTGGAGTAAAGTACTGATACCAGAGAAATGTACTTAACTACAGTAACAAAGTATTTGTACTTCCCACCTCTGGCAGTAACTGAACAAACATTTGTTTTAGAGGCCTCACTTTCCTCTGGCTCTTTATTCCTAATTCCCTCTCTTTAACCCAAACTCTTTCTTTCTCTCACCGTCTCTCTTTAACTCCCCCTCTCACACACACACACACACACACACACACACACACACACACGCACAGTGAGGAACCGTGTGAGCCTTCAGGAGGACTTTGAAATGAGACGTGGCCGAGACATCAGAGGACACTGCCACTCTCGATGAAGCCTTCTTGATTTATCAGAGCGCAGATAGCAGGGGGGTTTGTTTCCAGAGGCCACGGGGTCCTCCATTAGTACCCTGACCCCGGTTCCATGGGACCAGCCACTGCAGGAGAGTGGACGGATGGTGCACATGGGGGGCTTTTACCATGCAAAGTCTGCTATTTACATTCCCCCGGCGAAACGAGAGACGTTGGCTCGTCTGTCAGCGGCCTGCTGCTCGTACCGAACCTCTCTTTACGATCCTCCTCACAGCTCAACTGTCCGCTCTCTCATTAGCTGCGTCTTAATCGCGTGTTAAAGCCGCCCCCGTGTTTACTGCGTGTTTGCGGTGCTGTGAAAGTGTGTGAGGCGGCTCGTAAACACTCGCCCACAGACGATGAAGTGGTCTCTCGCCTCGTGTGGATGAAATCACTGCATCGCGGAGTAATTATGGGTTACGGCCGCCGTGCTGCTGCGGAGCACTGAGCACTCTGCGGAGATAGCTCTACAGAGAGTATCTAACATGTCCACCACAAGGGTTTGGACCCAATCCGATGTTCTGGGGGAAAACTACGCAATTATTCCCAAACATAATGTAGAAAATATGATTGAATTGTAATGCATATGTTCGGCTGCACTCCATGGCGGTGTTAGTCGTGTCTTTTCTTTAGGACTCTTCTCCCTTGGGCTTTTAGGCAGTATTTAAGCAGGCTTTGAAGACATCACGGGGCCAGTAATGAATATTCTTCTACCACAGGAAATACTCAGTGTTACAAACTGTTGATACGGTGTTTTAAAACCAAGACATGTGACTTCTTATCTTGCTCAAACTGTGTCCTTCATTACCTCATACACTTCCTTTTCTACCCTAACTCACAGATCACATCGTCCTGCTTTTATTTGATGTATACGTGAGGGCCACCGCGCCTCCGTCTGCTCCATGTTTTGTCTGCAGACTGAATCCATAACACGGCTTTTGTTCCTCTGCAGAAAGCGTTCCTGTTGTTTATGAACACTTAGCGTCCGGCCTCCCGGCTTTAAAGTCACTCTGAATTGTTCACTTTAAAAAAGACATGTGTTTTCAGCGTTTCGTCCCATCTTTGGCCGGTTAGTTAGTTAGTGTGGCCTCCCTTCCTCAGGTCCTCCCTTCATCAGCCCTCCCTTCCTCAGCCCTCTCTTCATATGCTGGAATGTATTGTTCTCAGTAAACATGTCGTACACGTAATCTGTCTTTGCCGTACACACTCTCAGTTGCCATAGGAATAAAGGAGGGTTTTCATAACAGTGAGTGAGGGGCTCAGTACACACATCCTTTACTCAAGTAGAAGTACAGATACTCATGTTTAAAAATACTCTGGTGGAAGTAGAAGTGCTGACTAAACTTCTTTACTCAAGTCAAAGTAAAGAGGCTTTGAAGTGTACTTCAGTCAAAAGTACCCATAGCTAGCAGCTGCTTTAAACAGTACCTGACCTCCCTTTATATCAATAGAACAATAATGTCATTGTTAGCTAATGAATGTTTCCATGGTGACCAACGGCAACATGACAACGTTTCCATTGGTCCCTCTTCTTTAGAGAAGACCAGGAAGTGATGGATACACGGATCGTGCTCCAACCAATAGGCACGCAGTGACTCTAAAGAATAATGACCACGCACCAACACACATTCAGACTAAAGGAACCAGCTGTTTGGGAAATGAGAGAAGTAGAAAGTACAGGTATTTGAGTTCAACATGTAAGAAGTAGAAAGTACAGGTATTTGTGTTCAACATGTAAGAAGTAGAAAGTACAGGTATTTGTGTTCAACATGTAAGAAGTAGAAAGTACAGGTATTTGTGTTCAACATGTAAGAAGTAGAAAGTACAGGTATTTGTGTTCAACATGTAAGAAGTAGAAAGTACAGGTATTTGAGTTCAACATGTAAGAAGTAGAAAGTACAGGTATTTGTGTTCAACATGTAAGAAGTAGAAAGTAAAGGTATTTGAGTTCAACATGTAAGAAGTAGAAAGTACAGGTATTTGAGTTCAACATGTGAGAAGTAGAAAGTACAGGTATTTGAGTTCAACATGTAAGAAGTAGAAAGTACAGGTATTTGAGTTCAACATGTAAGAAGTAGAAAGTACAGGTATTTGTGTTCAACATGTGAGAAGTAGAAAGTACAGGTATTTGAGTTCAACATGTAAGAAGTAGAAAGTACAGGTATTTGTGTTCAACATGAGAGAAGTAGAAAGTACAGGTATTTGAGTTCAACATGTAAGAAGTAGAAAGTACAGGTATTTGAGTTCAACATGTAAGAAGTAGAAAGTACAGGTATTTGTGTTCAACATGAGAGAAGTAGAAAGTACAGGTATTTGTGTTCAACATGTAAGAAGTAGAAAGTACAGGTATTTGAGTTCAACATGTAAGAAGTAGAAAGTACAGGTATTTGAGTTCAACATGTGAGAAGTAGAAAGTACAGGTATTTGAGTTCAACATGTAAGAAGTAGAAAGTACAGGTATTTGAGTTCAACATGTAAGAAGTAGAAAGTACAGGTATTTGAGTTCAACATGTGAGAAGTAGAAAGTACAGGTATTTGAGTTCAACATGTAAGAAGTAGAAAGTACAGGTATTTGTGTTCAACATGTAAGAAGTAGAAAGTACAGGTATTTGTGTTCAACATGTAAGAAGTAGAAAGTACAGGTATTTGAGTTCAACATGTAAGAAGTAGAAAGTAAAAAGTCGTCGTGGAGTAAAGTACTGATACCAGAAAAATGTACTTAAGTGCAGTAACGAAGTATTTGTACTCCACTACTTCCCACCTCTGCCGTCACACACTCCTGCAGATTTTAAGGTACAATGTCCGTGCACATCTTATAGGCCCAGCGAGCATGCTGGGTAATGAGAAACAGTCACGGGCCTTGTGGGGAAATTATAAAACAGCGCAGGAGGTTTTACAGGCGTGTCGTGGACGAGGTGATTAAACGGAGAGGAGTTCAGGGAGGAAGGAGGTGTAAAACGCCGTCTGACTGCTCTCCTGTTACCGGAAGTCTCCCTCACACACACACACACCGCTGACTGTGAGTGTGTGTGAGGGGGATTATTGCATGCAGCTGGCGGCTGTCACAGTCAGACACTTAGCCCCTCTCTCCCATAACCCTGTGTCTTAACCCTTTCATGTAGAGGTCTTCCTCTCTGCGTCTCCCCACCTGCAAAGAGTCCTCTGTGGACCTGACCGCCCTCTCGTTGCTGGGCCAAAGGGGTCAGTGCGCTTCAAACCAACTGCTTATCGGATAACCGTGCGGTGTCTGAACCCCAGTCCTTTTTCGCTGTAAGAATTGGGGAGAGGAGATTGTTTCGAGGACTTTTAGATGGATGGTTAAGTTTGCTGCATCGGAAGGAAGTTCGTCGAAACAAAGATGGAACCGGCGGAGAATCAGAAATCGAGTGTTTCTGTAAAGCTAAACGGATCCTTCATCGTTGGTTGAGACGATATAATTGTGCTCTCAAAGTGCACCATGTTGATGCATGTATGTCTGACTTCTGTGCAAAAGCAAGGCTATATTCTTCTTTCTTTCTTTCTCTCAATTCAAGATATATCACAAGTCGTGTGTATCACAGTTGGGGCCTGGACTGCAACAGATTCATAGATGTTTCCTAGTCGTGTATAATGACTGACTATTCTTGAGAAAGTATTGAGACAGAGTTTATGATATTTAGTCTCCTAATTCTTAAACAAAACACACATATATAAAAGGTAATATGACTAAAACTAAAGTTGGACTTCTCTGATGACTCATCGGGGCTTCATCAGTCCGGACCATTTTTAAAACGGGTGATATTTCAGTCCCGTCTCTTCCTCAGCGACGCAGAAATAATTGGATTTCAATTTTAAACGGAAGTGCGGATAACAGCCAAAAAAGCTTTTTGACATCGCGCTGATGTCCTCGTTAGGGATTGATACGAGTGTGTTAGCTATGCAAAAGAAGGAAAGTGATTAAGATTGGATCCTCACACACACACACACACACAGTATTCCCTTTACTTTGGGACGCAGCCAGAGCACCAGCCTCCTCTTTGGACCCGGCACAATGAGGATTGGCAGGGAGAGAGCAGTTAAAAGGATCATGTGGTCGATCTCTGACACCGAGAGAAGAGTGGAAAGCCGAGTGAGATCAGGAGGCGGAGAAGAGACCCGCCCCTCGGGAGCGATGAGTATCTCGCCGCAGATAAGAGAGCGAGCGCCTGAAGGCCGGCTCCTCTTCCCGAAGCTCTCCGGAGAAACTTTAGTCCAATTGTTGGGGATTACAGAGAGGTGGGGATTTGAGTCACGGGGGGAACCTCATGGAGACAAAGCGCAGAGTCACATGGGGGATTCTGCTCGACGACGTCTGACGCTTTCATCCAGTTCCACTTATTTGTGAAACATCCTCCTTATTTTGATTGACTTATAATTTCCTCTCACTTTCGGTACCTGTTTGACTACCTCGCTACGGACGGATTCACGACGTAATGGTTTTCCAAACAAGATAGGAAATGAAGTTTGCACATATCTGTCTGATAGCTGTCGTGCTGCCCTTCAAGCTTCATCGGAGTTAGATATTACATTTATGACTTGTATTCATTCGTAGGCTGTTCACTTTTCCTTTGTACCACAACTTTAAAACGGGTATTAAAGTGTACATTGTGGTCCTTTTTAAAAGTCTTATACTTGTAGAATGCTTCCTGAAAAAGTACCAAATACTATGAACCAAATAGAGCACATCGGGGCCGAGTTGTATTTCGTCTCATAGATGTAATAATGGGGATTGTATTCCGTGTGGTGCTATCCTTCCAGCTTCAGAGGGTTTAGATATTTAATCGGTCCAGCTTAGGACTATTGACTTCATGTTCCTTTGTGCTTCTGCCAGCGCGACCACAACATTAAAAAGGGTATTCAATTGAACATTGTGGTCGTAAAGAAGTGTTCAACTTGAGAAAGTACCAGTTACGACTTTTGATCAAATAAAACCAAAATAGAGTCGAGTAGAGCCGGGAGTTCCCTTTTGTTTTATTCGTTCTTATAGACTTACGAAATGGGTATGATATTGCATCCTTCTATTTGTCTCGATTAAGAGTTCTGTTATATTTTGAATGTGTATTTTACGAAAGTCTATAAATCCATGGACTTATTTTTATTCATAGGACACAGATTTTCCGTCGCACTTCGGCCAGTATCGACACAAAGTAAAAACGGGTATTAAATTGTACATTGTGTTAAAAAACGAATGAAAGTCTTAAACTTCTGCAGAATGCTTCCAAAAGACGTACCAATTATAATCAAGTTACTGGCTGAGTAACCAATGGAAACGCAGCATCACAGGGATGAAGATGAAGCAAATTATTTTGTCATCTACACCCAACAGAAATTCCTTTTAAATGTAAACATTGAACGTTTGAAGTGTCATGCTTCCTCCTCTTACTCAATGCATGTGTCACTAGTTTCAACTTTGCTCGACCTCTCTTTAAAAATACATTTAAACCCCTTTCTTTCTTTATTCATAAAATCCTTATCCTTGGTTCAAATATCTTCCAGTTGTATAAATATAATAAATGTTAAAACACATATTAAAAACTGTTAATATGTGCTTTCAAAGTCAATCATAATGCATGTTTTCAACTCATATGTTGAAGAATATTTATGGGTTTCAGTTGCTCTATTTTAAACCGAAATCAAATAAAAATGTAATAAATAATTATATAAACATATACATTTAAAGGAAAAGTTTGCAAGAAAATAAATAATAATAACAATGCATTTTATTTATGGGCGCCTTTCAAAGCTCTCAAGGACACCGTACAGAGCATAATTAAATACACACAGTAATACAAGACTTAAAAAATACTTCAAAAACAGAGACTTAAAAACAACCATCAGTTGAGCAGAGATTAGGAAATGGAATACACCAGTTTAAAAGGCTGGATCTGAAGGTTGGGAGTGCGTCCATATTGCGGATGTCTTGTGGGAGAGAGACGGGGGGCAGAGTGGCTGAAGGCTCGTGACCCCGTGGCGATCAGGCGGGCAGAAGAAATACGAAAATGAAAAAATACGAATGAATAACCATAAGTCTTTGACACCTAAAATGTTCTTATTCCAGTACGTCTTCATCGGAGTGCAACCCGTTCTGTATTGCTTCCACCCAGACGATGGAGCCGACATCTTGCTCTCCTTTGCGTTAGTCCCACGATGGTGACGTTATGCATCTGAAATAACTGCGTGTTTCTGTCTGAGTGTGATTGCAGCTCCGTGTTATCTTAGAGGCCTTCGGGCGGGATCTGCTTTTCCTCCCGAGTGTTTTCTGACAGTCCGTCTGGTGTTCTGGAGGTTCCTTCTGCCCTCGCCCTCTGCCCAGATGTTTTGGATTTACGCCCTAGGAGGTGCCATGCTCGGCAGCTCAACGGTGGGGAGGGGGAGGGGGGGTAAAGCAGACCCCCAAATGACGCATGACATGGCGCTCTTATTTATGGCTTCCCATGTCAGCGAAGGCCCCCCCGGGGAGCCCCTCATCTCACACACACACACAGGAATTCAGATCGTCATAGTGAAGCCGCATGGAGAAATTAAATAGATGAACTTTGCAATTCTTTGAAAGATAATACATCGAGTTATTGCTGCACAAATAATCAAATTGAATATTAAAATCGCAACGTACTTTTAGAATAACATTTGAATAAAGCTTCAGGAATATCTTAGCCGAAAAATTGTGTTATACAAACCTAACTAAACATCTTATAGTATCACATCATGTTCACTTTAATATATGTCTCAAAGATTATGAGAATAATGTCAATTGCAATTACTTTTTCCAAATTGTAAACTAGGGGTTATTAAAATGTATGTTGTACGTGTTTTATATACCTCTTGCATTACTCACCCTTATGGGGATACAGGGAACAATAACTCGTACTGTATATTGTTAATTTGATAGTTAAATAAAAAAGCAGGTAATTGCATTAAAATGACTGTTTACAGAAGTTTAAAAAATGCAAAGCTGTTCATAAATGCTGCATGGTCAAAAAAAGCTGGTAACACTTTTAATTTATCACCAACACGTCTTGCATTTCCCAGATATGGATACTGCGTTAAAAAAAAGCCTTACGTCGAATTGAAAGTGGGATTTAAAAAGCCTTGAATCTTCCCGTAAGCTGCTGGATCGTCGCTCCTAGAAACGTCTATTTAGCCGTACAACACTCGCAGTTGCTGCGTATGAAGCCGGACTTCAAAAGAATTAACGACATGTCAGGAGACACTGACTCTTTTATCAACGCCTCTGATGTGGAAGAGGATGTGGAATCTGGAGAGAGAGTGAGGAAGAGATTTAGTGAGAGGATCTCAATACATCTTTCTCTGTAGTTACTCAAGAATCCATGTACATATCGCACGGCATTAACAAATACAGTGCCAGCTCTGTGCACACACAGGTGTTCACGGGAGTATTCAAGTGATCCGCTGCCAGAGTTCTGATGTGGACAGGAGGGAAATAAAAAGAATTTAGAGGAAATGAAAGCCAAGGGGAAGAGAAGGAGCTCGAGAGGAGACGACAGAAGGATAAAAGGAGGAGAGAAGACCTGCAATAGAAGACGTGATAGTGACGGCGTTAACCGGACAAAAGATGGCAGGGCTTTCTCCTCCCGGCCGTCTCGTGTTTCTGGCCTTTTGAAAACAGAACCTCTGCAGAACAATATATCTCCGACAACAGCGCGCTCATTTCCCCCCCCCCACTTCCCAGGACTGTAAAACTCCCCGTTTGAAATCCACTCTGCTCATTGTTTAGTCTGCTGGAAGTCCCTTAGATCATCCTCTCCAGCAGCCGTCCTGCATCCTCCTCCCAAACAGACGTTAATCGGACTCTTCGGAGCATGAGTAAGACCGGACAGCCGGTGCAGGATGAGAAGAGGATGAATGGGAATTGTTCAATCCGGGAGGGTACAAAAGGGAGAAGTTCTGGTTGATAGAGTAAGGGGTGTATTGTACTCTGATAGGGTCAGTTGTCTCATGATAAGCATGTATTCATCGTAACTCAGGGGGTCCGCGGGGTCTTAAAAAGTATTCAAAGTTGATAAATCAATTTAGCGAAAATTAAAGTATTACATTGTGTAGCTTGTTTTCAATAAGTGTATAAATGGTCCAGAGAGGTTGTGTTCTACAGTCTGCCTGCATGTACTCATGGCGTAGGTGTGTCGTGAGTTTATCGATGGCATCCCGTTGGGTTGGACGCCATCTGAACAGGACATCGCTCGCTCACTGCTTGATAGCGCGCGAAGGTCCGTTTACGCCGGTTGCTAAGCAACATCGTTATGGGGAAATGCAAGTCTGCGTCCAAATGGTTGGAAGATAAGGAGGAAGGACAATCCATACTGTATATAGTCAATGTGAGGTGAAGTGTGTCGCCATGGTAACCGGTTAGAACTCGAAGTGGCTTAAAATGTATGGAAAGCGTCTTAAAAAAGGTCTTAAAAGGTCGTACATGCGACTTCAGGATTCCTGCATATACCCTGTAACTGTATAAAAGCTCTCTCTTCAATTTGAGTAGTTGCACTCGGCTGTGGAGACATTGCTCTTCATGTTGTTTGCCTAAAGAACCAGAAAGACATCTCTTTGACTATAGTTAATATCAAGAACTTCCGCCACACGGCCAATCCAAACCCAGCGTCTTTGTCTCGAGTTCTGAGAAGAAACTGTTGTGGAAGTGTTGGTTAAACAATGATAGGTGTTGATCAGAGATGAAGTGGGGACGTGTTCAGGGTAAAGGCCCGGACACACCAAGCTGACACCAAAGAACGGACACAGACGAACCCCGACTGTTGTGTCGCCTCATGTCTCTGTGTGTTGGCCATGTGTCGCACTGGAACACACCGCAAAGACTTCAGCCGACGGCCAAGAAGCACGTACGAACTGCGCCTGCGTGAGTGGCAATACCTCTCCTTACCAGCAGGTGGCGGTAGTGTGTATTCGTCATTCAAAAGAGGCAACAACCGGAAGACAGACTGCGTGATAACCGAGAGAAGAAGAACAGACTGCGTGATATAAACAAACAACAAATAGCGCGTTCCATGTTCCCTCTACAGCGAGAAGCTCACGGGGCTTTCCCGAACCTGAGTCGAGAGCTGGAGAGAAATGAAATCTCACATTTGCCTTCTTAATCGTTTGTTTGGGTCCCTCACTTCCGTTTCGCTTCTCATGCACTGATTCGCTAGCTGAACAGCCAATCAGAATGATTTATTTTGCCGACAGCCTTTGGCCGACTGCCCACGATTCGACATTTTGAATCGGTGGGTTTTCGGCAGAAAAGGTGTCTGCACGGCTGAAAAGACACGACGGTGCGGGACACACCGATCTGAGTAGGGCGTGTCGACGCTCATCGTCGGCCAAAATCGTCTTGGTGTGTCCGATTTAAGATTAGAAAGGAGTTCTTCTGGACTCTCAAGTGGAGAAAGGAGTTCTTCTGGACTCTCAAGCTGGAGAAGGGAGTTCTTCTGGACTCTAAAGCTGGAGAAAGAAGTTCTTCTGGACTCTCGAGCTGGAGAAAGAAGTTCTTCTGGACTCTCAAGCTGGAGAAAGGAGTTCTTCTGGACTCTCAAGCTGGAGAAAGAAGTTCTTCTGGACTCTCAAGCTGGAGAAAGGAGTTCTTCTGGACTCTCAAGCTGGAGAAGGGAGTTCTTCTGGACTCTCAAGCTGGAGAAGGGAGTTCTTCTGGACTCTAAAGCTGGAGAAAGAAGTTCTTCTGGACTCTCGAGCTGGAGAAAGGAGTTCTTCTGGACTCTCAAGCTGGAGAAAGGAGTTCTTCTGGACTCTCAAGCTGGAGAAAGAAGTTCTTCTGGACTCTCAAGCTGGAGAAAGGAGTTCTTCTGGACTCTCAAGCTGGAGAAATTAGTTCTTCTGGACTCTCAAACTGGAGAAAGGATTTCTTCTGGACTCTAAAGCTGGAGAAAGAAGTTCTTCTGGACTCTCGAGCTGGAGAAAGAAGTTCTCCATGGCGGTGTTAGTCGTGTCTTTTCTTTAGACTCCTTCTCCCTTGGGGCTTTTAGGGCGTTATATTAAGCAGGCTTTGAAGACATCACGGGGCCAGTAATGAATATTCTTCTACCACAGGAAATACTCAGTGTACAAACTGTTGATATACGGTGTTTTAAAACCAAGACATGTGACTCTTATCTTGCTCAAACTGTGTCCTTCATTACCTCATACACTTTCCTGTTCTACCCTAACTCACAGATCACATCGTCCTGCTTTTATTTGATGTATACGTGAGGGCCACCGCGCCTCCGTCTGCTCCATGTTTTGTCTGCAGACTGAATCCATAACACGGCTTTTGTTCCTCTGCAGAAAGCGTTCCTGTTGTTTAGTGAACACTTAGCGTCCGGCCTCCCGCTTTAAAGTCACTCTGAATTGTTCACCTTTAAAAAAGACATGTGTTTTCAGCGTTTCGTCCCAATCTTTGGCCGGTTAGTTAGTTAGTGTGGCCTCCCTTCCTCAGGTCCTCCCTTCATCAGCCCTCCCTTCCTCAGCCCTCTCTTCATATGCTGGAATGTATTGTTCTCAGTAAACATGTCGTACACGTAATCTGTCCTTTGCCGTACACACTCTCAGTTGCCATAGGAATAAAGGAGGGTTTTCATAACAGTGAGTGAGGGGCTCAGTACACACATCCTTTACTCAAGTAGAAGTACAGATACTCATGTTTAAAAATACTCTGGTGGAAGTAGAAGTGCTGACTAAAACTTCTTACTCAAGTCAAAGTAAAGAGGCTTTGAAGTGTACTTCAGTCAAAAGTACCCATAGCTAGCAGCTGCTTTAACAGTACCTGACCTCCCTTTATATCAATAGAACAATAATGTCATTGTTAGCTAATGAATGTTTCCATGGTGACCAACGGCAACATGACAACGTTTCCATTGGTCCCTCTTCTTTAGAGAAGACCAGAAGTGATGGATACACGGATCGTGCTCCAACCAATAGGCACGCAGTGACTCTAAAGAATAATGACCACGCACCAACACACATTCAGACTAAACGGAACCAGCTGTTTGGGAATGAGAGAATTAGAAAGTACAGGTATTTGAGTTCAACATGTAAGAAGTAGAAAGTACAGGTATTTGGTGTTCAACATGTAAGAAGTAGAAAGTACAGGTATTTGTGTTCAACATGTAAGAAGTAGAAAGTACAGGTATTTGTGTTCAACATGTAAGAAGTAGAAAGTACAGGTATTTGTGTTCAACATGTAAGAAGTAGAAAGTACAGGTATTTGAGTTCAACATGTAAGAAGTAGAAAGTACAGGTATTTGTGTTCAACATGTAAGAAGTAGAAAGTAAAGGTATTTGAGTTCAACATGTAAGAAGTAGAAAGTACAGGTATTTGAGTTCAACATGTGAGAAGTAGAAAGTACAGGTATTTGAGTTCAACATGTGAGAAAGTAGAAAGTACAGGTATTTGAGTTCAACATGTAAGAAGTAGAAAGTAGCAGGTATTTGTAGTTCAACATGTAAGAAGTAGAAAGTACAGGTATTTGAGTTCAACATGTAAGAAGTAGAAAGTACAGGTATTTGTGTTCAACATGAGGAAGTAGAAAGTACAGGTATTTGAGTTCAACATGTAAGAAGTAGAAAGTACAGGTATTTGTGTTCAACAGTGAAGAAGTAGAAAGTACAGGTATTTGTGTTCAACATGTAAGAAGTAGAAAGTACAGGTATTTGTAGTTCAACATGTAAGAAGTAGAAAGTACAGTATTTGAGTTCAACATGTGAGAAGTAGAAAGTACAGGTATTTGAGTTCAAACATGTGAAGAAGTAGAAAGTACAGGTATTTGAGTTCAACATGTAAGAAGTAGAAAGTACAGGTATTTGAGTTCAACATGTGAGAAGTAGAAAGTACAGGTATTTGAGTTCAACATGTGAGAAGTAGAAAGTACAGGTATTTGTGTTCAACATGTAAGAAGTAGAAAGTACAGGTATTTGTGTTCAACATGTAAGAAGTAGAAAGTACAGGTATTTGAGTTCAACATGTAAGAAGTAGAAAGTACAGGTATTTGAGTTCAACATGTAAGAAGTAGAAAGTAAAAAGTCGTCGTGGAGTAAAGTACTGATACCAGAAAAATGTACTTAAGTGCAGTAACGAAGTATTTGTACTCCACTACTTCCCACCTCTGCCGTCACACACTCCTGCAGATTTTAAGGTACAATGTCCGTGCACATCTTATAGGCCCAGCGAGCATGCTGGGTAATGAGAAACAGTCACGGGCCTTGTGGGGAAATTATAAAACAGCGCAGGAGGTTTTACAGGCGTGTCGTGGACGAGGTGATTAAACGGAGAGGAGTTCAGGGAGGAAGGAGGTGTAAAACGCCGTCTGACTGCTCTCCTGTTACCGGAAGTCTCCCTCACACACCACACACACCGCTGACTGTGAGTGTGTGTGAGGGGGATTATTGCATGCAGCTGGCGGCTGTCACAGTCAGACACTTAGCCCCTCTCTCCCATAACCCTGTGTCTTAACCCTTTCATGTAGAGGTCTTCCTCTCTGCGTCTCCCCACCTGCAAAGAGTCCTCTGTGGACCTGACCGCCCTCTCGTTGCTGGGCCAAAGGGGTCAGTGCGCTTCAAACCAACTGCTTATCGGATAACCGTGCGGTGTCTGAACCCCAGTCCTTTTTCGCTGTAAGAATTGGGGAGAGGAGATTGTTTCGAGGACTTTTAGATGGATGGTTAAGTTTGCTGCATCGGAAGGAAGTTCGTCGAACAAAGATGGAACCGGCGGAGAATCAGAAATCGAGTGTTTCTGTAAAGCTAAACGGATCCTTCATCGTTGGTTGAGACGATATAATTGTGCTCTCAAAGTGCACCATGTTGATGCATGTATGTCTGACTTCTGTGCAAAAGCAAGGCTATATTCTTCTTTCTTTCTTTCTCTCAATTCAAGATATATCACAAGTCGTGTGTATCACAGTTGGGGCCTGGGACTGCAACAGATTCATAGATGTTTCCTAGTCGTGTATAATGACTGACTATTCTTGAGAAAGTATTGAGACAGAGTTTATGATATTTAGTCTCCTAATTCTTAAACAAAACACACATATATAAAAGGTAATATGACTAAAACTAAAGTTGGACTTCTCTGATGACTCATCGGGGCTTCATCAGTCCGGACCATTTTTAAAAACGGGTGATATTTCAGTCCCGTCTCTTCCTCAGCGACGCAGAAATAATTGGATTTCAATTTTAAACGGAAGTGCGGATAACAGCCAAAAAAGCTTTTTGACATCGCGCTGATGTCCTCGTTAGGGATTGATACGAGTGTGTTAGCTATGCAAAAGAAGGAAAGTGATTAAGATTGGATCCTCACACACACACACACACACAGTATTCCCTTTACTTTGGGACGCAGCCAGAGCACCAGCCTCCTCTTTGGACCCGGCACAATGAGGATTGGCAGGGAGAGAGCAGTTAAAAGGATCATGTGGTCGATCTCTGACACCGAGAGAAGAGTGGAAAGCCGAGTGAGATCAGGAGGCGGAGAAGAGACCCGCCCCTCGGGAGCGATGAGTATCTCGCCGCAGATAAGAGAGCGAGCGCCTGAAGGCCGGCTCCTCTTCCCGAAGCTCTCCGGAGAAACTTTAGTCCAATTGTTGGGGATTACAGAGAGGTGGGGATTTGAGTCACGGGGGGAAACCTCATGGAGACAAAGCGCAGAGTCACATGGGGGATTCTGCTCGACGACGTCTGACGCTTTCATCCAGTTCCACTTATTTGTGAAACATCCTCCTTATTTTGATTGACTTATAATTTCCTCTCACTTTCGGTACCTGTTTGACTACCTCGCTACGGACGGATTCACGACGTAATGGTTTTCCAAACAAGATAGGAAATGAAGTTTGCACATATCTGTCTGATAGCTGTCGTGCTGCCCTTCAAGCTTCATCGGAGTTAGATATTACATTTATGACTTGTATTCATTCGTAGGCTGTTCACTTTTCCTTTGTACCACAACTTTAAAACGGGTATTAAAGTGTACATTGTGGTCCTTTTTAAAAGTCTTATACTTGTAGAATGCTTCCTGAAAAAGTACCAAATACTATGAACCAAATAGAGCACATCGGGGCCGAGTTGTATTTCGTCTCATAGATGTAATAATGGGGATTGTATTCCGTGTGGTGCTATCCTTCCAGCTTCAGAGGGTTTAGATATTTAATCGGTCCAGCTTAGGACTATTGACTTCATGTTCCTTTGTGCTTCTGCCAGCGCGACCACAACATTAAAAAGGGTATTCAATTGAACATTGTGGTCGTAAAGAAGTGTTCAACTTGAGAAAGTACCAGTTACGACTTTTGATCAAATAAAACCAAAATAGAGTCGAGTAGAGCCGGGAGTTCCCTTTTGTTTTATTCGTTCTTATAGACTTACGAAATGGGTATGATATTGCATCCTTCTATTTGTCTCGATTAAGAGTTCTGTTATATTTTGAATGTGTATTTTACGAAAGTCTATAAATCCATGGACTTATTTTTATTCATAGGACACAGATTTTCCGTCGCACTTCGGCCAGTATCGACACAAAGTAAAAACGGGTATTAAATTGTACATTGTGTTAAAAAACGAATGAAAGTCTTAAACTTCTGCAGAATGCTTCCAAAAGACGTACCAATTATAATCAAGTTACTGGCTGAGTAACCAATGGAAACGCAGCATCACAGGGATGAAGATGAAGCAAATTATTTTGTCATCTACACCCAACAGAAATTCCTTTTAAATGTAAACATTGAACGTTTGAAGTGTCATGCTTCCTCCTCTTACTCAATGCATGTGTCACTAGTTTCAACTTTGCTCGACCTCTCTTTAAAAATACATTTAAACCCCTTTCTTTCTTTATTCATAAAATCCTTATCCTTGGTTCAAATATCTTCCAGTTGTATAAATATAATAAATGTTAAAACACATATTAAAAACTGTTAATATGTGCTTTCAAAGTCAATCATAATGCATGTTTTCAACTCATATGTTGAAGAATATTTATGGGTTTCAGTTGCTCTATTTTAAACCGAAATCAAATAAAAATGTAATAAATAATTATATAAACATATACATTTAAAGGAAAAGTTTGCAAGAAAATAAATAATAATAACAATGCATTTTATTTATGGGCGCCTTTCAAAGCTCTCAAGGACACCGTACAGAGCATAATTAAATACACACAGTAATACAAGACTTAAAAAATACTTCAAAAACAGAGACTTAAAAACAACCATCAGTTGAGCAGAGATTAGGAAATGGAATACACCAGTTTAAAAGGCTGGATCTGAAGGTTGGGAGTGCGTCCATATTGCGGATGTCTTGTGGGAGAGAGACGGGGGGCAGAGTGGCTGAAGGCTCGTGACCCCGTGGCGATCAGGCGGGCAGAAGAAATACGAAAATGAAAAAATACGAATGAATAACCATAAGTCTTTGACACCTAAAATGTTCTTATTCCAGTACGTCTTCATCGGAGTGCAACCCGTTCTGTATTGCTTCCACCCAGACGATGGAGCCGACATCTTGCTCTCCTTTGCGTTAGTCCCACGATGGTGACGTTATGCATCTGAAATAACTGCGTGTTTCTGTCTGAGTGTGATTGCAGCTCCGTGTTATCTTAGAGGCCTTCGGGCGGGATCTGCTTTTCCTCCCGAGTGTTTTCTGACAGTCCGTCTGGTGTTCTGGAGGTTCCTTCTGCCCTCGCCCTCTGCCCAGATGTTTTGGATTTACGCCCTAGGAGGTGCCATGCTCGGCGGCTCAACGGTGGGGAGGGGGAGGGGGGGTAAAGCAGACCCCCAAATGACGCATGACATGGCGCTCTTATTTATGGCTTCCCATGTCAGCGAAGGCCCCCCCGGGGAGCCCCTCATCTCACACACACACACAGGAATTCAGATCGTCATAGTGAAGCCGCATGGAGAAATTAAATAGATGAACTTTGCAATTCTTTGAAAGATAATACATCGAGTTATTGCTGCACAAATAATCAAATTGAATATTAAAATCGCAACGTACTTTTAGAATAACATTTGAATAAAGCTTCAGGAATATCTTAGCCGAAAAATTGTGTTATACAAACCTAACTAAACATCTTATAGTATCACATCATGTTCACTTTAATATATGTCTCAAAGATTATGAGAATAATGTCAATTGCAATTACTTTTTCCAAATTGTAAACTAGGGGTTATTAAAATGTATGTTGTACGTGTTTTATATACCTCTTGCATTACTCACCCTTATGGGGATACAGGGAACAATAACTCGTACTGTATATTGTTAATTTGATAGTTAAATAAAAAAGCAGGTAATTGCATTAAAATGACTGTTTTACAGAAGTTTAAAAAATGCAAAGCTGTTCATAAATGCTGCATGGTCAAAAAAAAGCTGGTAACACTTTTAATTTATCACCAACACGTCTTGCATTTCCCAGATATGGATACTGCGTTAAAAAAAAGCCTTACGTCGAATTGAAAGTGGGATTTAAAAAGCCTTGAATCTTCCCGTAAGCTGCTGGATCGTCGCTCCTAGAAACGTCTATTTAGCCGTACAACACTCGCAGTTGCTGCGTATGAAGCCGGACTTCAAAAGAATTAACGACATGTCAGGAGACACTGACTCTTTTATCAACGCCTCTGATGTGGAAGAGGATGTGGAATCTGGAGAGAGAGTGAGGAAGAGATTTAGTGAGAGGATCTCAATACATCTTTCTCTGTAGTTACTCAAGAATCCATGTACATATCGCACGGCATTAACAAATACAGTGCCAGCTCTGTGCACACACAGGTGTTCACGGGAGTATTCAAGTGATCCGCTGCCAGAGTTCTGATGTGGACAGGAGGGAAATAAAAAGAATTTAGAGGAAATGAAAGCCAAGGGGAAGAGAAGGAGCTCGAGAGGAGACGACAGAAGGATAAAAGGAGGAGAGAAGACCTGCAATAGAAGACGTGATAGTGACGGCGTTAACCGGACAAAAGATGGCAGGGCTTTCTCCTCCCGGCCGTCTCGTGTTTCTGGCCTTTTGAAAACAGAACCTCTGCAGAACAATATATCTCCGACAACAGCGCGCTCATTTCCCCCCCCCCACTTCCCAGGACTGTAAAACTCCCCGTTTGAAATCCACTCTGCTCATTGTTTAGTCTGCTGGAAGTCCCTTAGATCATCCTCTCCAGCAGCCGTCCTGCATCCTCCTCCCAAACAGACGTTAATCGGACTCTTCGGAGCATGAGTAAGACCGGACAGCCGGTGCAGGATGAGAAGAGGATGAATGGGAATTGTTCAATCCGGGAGGGTACAAAAGGGAGAAGTTCTGGTTGATAGAGTAAGGGGTGTATTGTACTCTGATAGGGTCAGTTGTCTCATGATAAGCATGTATTCATCGTAACTCAGGGGGTCCGCGGGGTCTTAAAAAGTATTCAAAGTTGATAAATCAATTTAGCGAAAATTAAAGTATTACATTGTGTAGCTTGTTTTCAATAAGTGTATAAATGGTCCAGAGAGGTTGTGTTCTACAGTCTGCCTGCATGTACTCATGGCGTAGGTGTGTCGTGAGTTTATCGATGGCATCCCGTTGGGTTGGACGCCATCTGAACAGGACATCGCTCGCTCACTGCTTGATAGCGCGCGAAGGTCCGTTTACGCCGGTTGCTAAGCAACATCGTTATGGGGAAATGCAAGTCTGCGTCCAAATGGTTGGAAGATAAGGAGGAAGGACAATCCATACTGTATATAGTCAATGTGAGGTGAAGTGTGTCGCCATGGTAACCGGTTAGAACTCGAAGTGGCTTAAAATGTATGGAAAGCGTCTTAAAAAAGGTCTTAAAAGGTCGTACATGCGACTTCAGGATTCCTGCATATACCCTGTAACTGTATAAAAGCTCTCTCTTCAATTTGAGTAGTTGCACTCGGCTGTGGAGACATTGCTCTTCATGTTGTTTGCCTAAAGAACCAGAAAGACATCTCTTTGACTATAGTTAATATCAAGAACTTCCGCCACACGGCCAATCCAAACCCAGCGTCTTTGTCTCGAGTTCTGAGAAGAAACTGTTGTGGAAGTGTTGGTTAAACAATGATAGGTGTTGATCAGAGATGAAGTGGGGACGTGTTCAGGGTAAAGGCCCGGACACACCAAGCTGACACCAAAGAACGGACACAGACGAACCCCGACTGTTGTGTCGCCTCATGTCTCTGTGTGTTGGCCATGTGTCGCACTGGAACACACCGCAAAGACTTCAGCCGACGGCCAAGAAGCACGTACGAACTGCGCCTGCGTGAGTGGCAATACCTCTCCTTACCAGCAGGTGGCGGTAGTGTGTATTCGTCATTCAAAAGAGGCAACAACCGGAAGACAGACTGCGTGATAACCGAGAGAAGAAGAACAGACTGCGTGATATAAACAAACAACAAATAGCGCGTTCCATGTTCCCTCTACAGCGAGAAGCTCACGGGGCTTTCCCGAACCTGAGTCGAGAGCTGGAGAGAAATGAAATCTCACATTTGCCTTCTTAATCGTTTGTTTGGGTCCCTCACTTCCGTTTCGCTTCTCATGCACTGATTCGCTAGCTGAACAGCCAATCAGAATGATTTATTTTGCCGACAGCCTTTGGCCGACTGCCCACGATTCGACATTTTGAATCGGTGGGTTTTCGGCAGAAAAGGTGTCTGCACGGCTGAAAAGACACGACGGTGCGGGACACACCGATCTGAGTAGGGCGTGTCGACGCTCATCGTCGGCCAAAATCGTCTTGGTGTGTCCGATTTAAGATTAGAAAGGAGTTCTTCTGGACTCTCAAGTTGGAGAAAGAAGTTCTTCTGGACTCTCAAGCTGGAGAAGGGAGTTCTTCTGGACTCTAAAGCTGGAGAAAGAAGTTCTTCTGGACTCTCGAGCTGGAGAAAGGAGTTCTTCTGGACTCTCAAGCTGGAGAAAGGAGTTCTTCTGGACTCTCAAGCTGGAGAAAGAAGTTCTTCTGGACTCTCAAGCTGGAGAAAGGAGTTCTTCTGGACTCTCAAGCTGGAGAAATGAGTTCTTCTGGACTCTCAAACTGGAGAAAGGATTTCTTCTGGACTCTAAAGCTGGAGAAAGAAGTTCTTCTGGACTCTCGAGCTGGAGAAAGAAGTTCTTCTGGACTCTAAAGCTGGAGAAAGAAGTTCTTCTGGACTCTCGAGCTGGAGAAAGAAGTTCTTCTGGACTCTCAAGCTGGAGAAAGGAGTTCTTCTGGACTCTCAAGCTGGAGAAAAGAGAAAGGAGTTCTTCTGGACTCTCAAACTGGAGAAAGGAGTTCTTCTGGACTCTCAAGCTGGAGAAAGAAGTTCTTCTGGACTCTCAAACTGGAGAAGGGAGTTCTTCTGGACTCTCAAGCTGGAGAAGGGAGTTCTTCTGGACTCTCAAGCTGGAGAGAAGGAGTTCTTCTGGACTCTCAAGCTGGAGAAAGAGTTCTCTGGACTCTCAAGCGGAGAAAGGAGTTCTTCTGGACTCTCAACTGGAGAAAAGAGTTCTTCTGGACTCTCAAGCTGGAGAAAGGAGTTCTTCTGGACTCTCAAGCTGGAGAGAAGGAGTTCTTCTGGACTCTCAAGCTGGAGAAAGGAGTTCTTCTGGACTCTAAAGCTGGAGAAAGAGTTCTTCTGGACTCTCAAGCTGGAGAAAGGAGTTCTTCTGGACTCTCAAGCTGGAGAAGGGAGTTCTTCTGGACTCTCAATCTGGAGAAAGGAGTTCTTCTGGACTCTCAAGCTGGAGAAAGGAGTTCTTCTGGACTCTCAAGCTGGAGAAAGGAGTTCTTCTGGACTCTCGAGCTGGAGAAAGGAGTTCTTCTGGACTCTCGAGCTGGAGAAAGGAGTTCTTCTGGACTCTCGAGCTGGAGAAAGGAGTTCTTCTGGACTCTCGAGCTGGAGAAAGGAGTTCTTCTGGACTCTCGAGCTGGAGAAAGGAGTTCTTCTGGACTCTCGAGCTGGAGAAAGGAGTTCTTCTGGACTCTGAAGCTGGAGAAAGGAGTTCTTCTGGACTCTCAAAATGGATTAGGGAGTTCTTCTGGACTCTCAAAATGGAGAAAGGAGTTCTTCTGGACTCTCAAGCTGGAGAAAGGAGTTCTTCTGGACTCTGAAGCTGGAGAAAGGAGTTCTTCTGGACTCTCAAGCTGGAGAAATGAGTTCTTCTGGACTCTCAAGCTGGAGAAAGGAGAGTCTTTTAAAGATGGAAACACCACACTGTACTCCCTAATCTGTTGTCCGTGCTTTTGTGTGTTAAAGCCCGGAGAACAGAGAACAAACTAGGCTTCTCTCTTTCTTCAAGCAAGTGACATACGCTTTTTATTAAATTATACATATATATTTATTTGATGTTTAAATGGTACGAAGGAGGAAAATTGTCAAAATTAAGCTCATTTAAACTTTTTTATTACATTTTTAAGGCCATATAAAAAGATTATTCAGTGATGTAAAAAATGGAGAAGTGGAGGTCTGATAATAATTATAATAAAGCTTTATTTATATAGCACTTTTCATTCAACACGTGCAGCTCAAAGCGCTTTACAGAATGACACAAGTTAAAAATAAACAACAAGAAACTCCCCTCAGATTATTCGTTAAGAACTTTAAAAGGTCCGTGCAGCAAAATATAACATTTGATCAGGTTGAGAGACACAAGGAGGTCAAAGATATGATAATACAAATAAATAATGGTTTCTCTCTGACAGATAAGACACAAGGCAACAATATAAAGCGGACAAGTCAAATCAAGCAATCTGATTGGTTCTTAGCCGTGATATAATGAGCGTATACCACGGGTAGAATTGTAGTTACTTTTCACAACAAGTCAGTATCCCTCCGCGTCTGAGAAAAAGCTACAGCTGTTACATTACGTCCGTTACGAAACTAACTGACTAACAAAGCTTAAGATGGAAGCATGTAAGGCAGGGGTGTCAAACTCAAGGCCCGGGGGCCAAATCCGGCCCGCGACTTCATTTAATGTGGCCCGCATGCAAAGAATATAATACGTTTATTATATGGTTACATGCCACGGTTACATGCCACTTTACGTGCCCATAAAGTAGCCTACATGTCCCACAATGCATCTTGTTTTGTGACATGCTCACTGAAGAGACTTACAATTATTTGCCCTAGACTTCTGCTTTCAGACGTAGTTAATTATGAAGTTATTACCCTATCCGATAATAATTCAATGCACAGGAAATTATGTATTATAATACATTATTTTATATATATTTATATAGTCCTAAAGTCACAACCGGCCCTTTGAGTGCAACCATAATTGTGATGTGGCCCGCGAATACATTTAGTTTGACACCCCTGATGTAAGGGATAATGTGCAGCGAGGACTTGTTGATTGGTTCTTAGCCGTGATATAATGAGCGTATACCACGGGTAGAATTGTAGTTACTTTTCACAACAAGTCAGTATCCCTCCGCGTCTGAGAAAAAGCTACAGCTGTTACATCACGTCCGTTACGAAACTAACTGACTAACAAAGCTTAAGATGGAAGCATGTAAGGGATAATGTGCAGCGAGGACTTGTTGACCGTTGCTAAGGACGCTCACATGTGCAGAAAGAGGTCCGGTCGATTTAACTGTATACAGTTGGGCTGAAAAGCAAACCACATGCATGCATGCAGCTAAGGGGGTTGTCGACCCACAACCCCGGGCGTATACCACGGCCTGTCGTCTATTGCTTAAATATAAAATATAAAAACCTATAAAACTACGAAAACATATCAGTAAGACCTATAAAATAAATAAAACAATATAAAGACTATAAGAAGTGGGGGGTTGCTAATCTAAAAAAGAGGGTGGACGATGAGCTGGTGGTCTCCACGTCATGTAGGACCTCCCGGGTGTCTTTGAAGTGATGGAGAAGGGATTGAAGCTTCTCCTTCTGCTTCCTTTCCCACCAAGCATTTCATTTTTCCTCTACTGTCACCATTCCCAAAACCCGTGCTTCCCTTGGTCCACGCGATCCATCAGGACTCCTGGGGGACTCTTTGTTTGGTCAAGACGCTGATGGAAGTGAACCTTCTGTTGCCGAAGCCATTAAGGCCGCAGCAGGCGCGGAGAAATGATCCGCTCGTGTCACTCCGCGTCAGAAACTCAGAGCGTCCGTCCGTCCGAGGTCTTTGAACTCAAGACAGATGGATGGATGGATCTGTCGAGAGTCCGTGGGGCTTCAGGTTGCCCCTGGATTGATGGAGAGCGCCGGGTTGTTATCTGAAGAGGAGGCGAGGAAAGGATGAAGGTGAGGAGGGAGTGATGAGGGCAATCGGAAGATGATACTGCTCGGATTGCTCGAGAACACGGCGTTTCGTAATTGCATTTCCCGATGATTTGTTTCGGGGCAAAATGTGGGGTTCGTGTGCTCAAACAAGCTTGCATTTTGTTCGTGGAGCCCCCCTGTGGAGCCCCCTGCTGTGCCAATGCAGTCGTCTCATTGAAGTGAATGAGGCACCGTTTCTTTGGTGCTAATTAAGCTGCCTTTAAGCTCGGTCTGAAGTGCTTGACTACCTTGCAGTAAAGACTGTTTGAAAGTGTGTTTTACTACAGCGATATTTAAACGGTGCTCACGGCTACATTTCTAATTGGATTACGAGCGTTCAGAAAGCTTTGAGATGTGGAAAGAAAACACGTTTTTAGCTTAAACCCAACCCTGAGATTAGGTAGAGCTCTTGGTGTCCTTTTTTATAAGATCTTAGCGTTGATTTCATAACTGACTAGGTTTCAATAAAGACTTTATCTAAACGATTTTTCTCCAAATTAAGAAAATCAAGCAAATTTGAAGGCTAAAAAAATGTATCGAACATTTTAAAAAGAATATTGATAATCACTCGATACCAGATTTAGTTCTTACGATATCACAACAATGGTCACTCATGAGTCTTCCTCTCAGTTTTCACTATTTTAAAACACTTTTAAGCCAAAAGATGAATCTAAAATGGAAGAAATTATTATTTGTGGTCCATGTTTATAAGATCTAAGCATTGGTTTCATAACCCTGTGGCTCAGCATCCTCTCTCCACCTCGCCTCCTTCCTCTCTTTGTCCCTGACAGAGATTGAACACCTCCACCTTGCGTGTCTCGGCCCTCAGACTAAACACACTCCCCTGGTGTTGACGGTGTAGCGGCGGCCTCTAACGATACCCGACTTATCTCATTAGAAAAATAATGATTTCGCTGGCTGCCATTCCCACAGATAGCCTCAGTATTTGTCTTGAGCTCTTCAGCGAGCTGCCTGTCGTATATCACCGTGGAGATTTATGGCTGTTTATCTCCAGCCAATACCCCCAACACCCCTCCAACAGATGGGCTGGAGCTATTGACTCAGGGAGGGAAAGGATCCCCAACCGAATAAATACAACAAACAAAAGGTACTCACGCGGGAGGTCGTCGTGGTTACAATGTATTGGTCATGGGGGGAAATGGAGATTGATCTGAGGTTTCCGTTCGTATCTTAAATACTTTTTTCCGCCGTGTGGTCAGATGCAGACGTATAAAACATTCTCGAGAGTCCCCTCATATGACTTGTGGTGATTAACAGTGAAAGCATTCCTTCAGACGTCATGTTGTAAAGGGATGTCGCCTTAAAGCTCCGTGAGTATATCCGGCCTCTAAATCTCCGAACTGTCAGATCCTCACGGGAAGAAGAAGCTCATTGCATCATAAATTGTCTGCTCGGGGCTTTCGGGGTGATCTCTGAGTCTCTGGAGAAAGGCTTTTTGGGTTTTAACCCGACTTTATCCTCGTTTTTCAAACCGGGCGCTCCATATTGTTGCACATTTCTCACTACCTGTGCGCTTTGTTTTTCTACATTTGATGGATACAAACCAGACTTTGACCCTTGCACCTGTCGCTCGTAAATTACGACTCCTGGTTTATGTTACTCATAATCTGAAGTTAAACACTTTGAAAATGATTTTCGGACGTTAGCACGCAGGTGATGGTGCATTCCTCGGAGACACATCGAGACGCCATGCGGAGGGATTCATATTTTCTCAGCATTAAAGCCTGATGGATGTTTTTCCTGCACATCAATCTGAACACACGCCGTTAGTCACGCGGAGACGTCTCTGTCTGAGGGTTTCGTCCGGCAGTATTTGATCAAATATCGAAATGGATGTTGATAGACGTTTAAATCAATCAATTATTAGTGTATAAGATATCAAATGTGAAAACAGAAAACCAATTCAAAATACCAAGTAGGAAACCCTTTTATTCATCGTTATATTATTTAAACAATATATATTAAACTGATGTTTATTAAGGTAAGAATGTGGACATGTTCCACTTTTTGACTACATTTTTATTCGCAAATAATCAATCGATAATGGAGATTTGTTTTAGTTGCCGCCCTGATTTGAACACAATACTAGATTTAGTCATTTTTATATTAAAATAGGGATTATTATTTGTTCTGTCTTTGTATACATGTATGTATGTAGGTAGGTACGTGTATGTATGTGCATGTGTACATGTGGGTATACATATGAGTATATGGGTACAAGTATTACTGTTACTATTCTTTATTCCCTTATCTATACATTTTCTTTTAATATTATCTTCTATATTACTTTACCTTTACCTATACAGGTATCTATCTTATTTATTTAGTTAGTTATTTATCTTACTAGCTAGGACCGGGAGGGAGGGAAAGGGGAAAAATAAATAAAAATATTGACTGTATAAATGTAAACTCATTGTGCCTGACGTATAAAAAAAACAATTTTGAAGTGGGAGAATTAAGCTCAGTTTTCACTATTTTATGACATTTTTACGGCAAAAAGATTATTCCAAAATGGGGAAAGTGTTAGTTGCAGCCCTGAGTATCTCTCAATACCAGATTTAGTTCCTGCTATATCACAACAATGATCCCTAATGGATGTTTCTTACACTTTTAACTATTTAACCAAATTTTTTTTAAGGTCAAAAGCTGAATCTAAAATGGAAGAAGGGATTAGTTTTGGCCCTGATTATCACACGGACCAGACACTAAATGCAAATGGTCGCTCGTGATGGTTTAACAGGGTGAACATCTGGAGCTAATCTCCACACAGAGGATGACCAGTGTGTGCAGCCTTCACACAATTAGATTTAGTTATTTTTATATAACAATAGCGGTCATTCGTGAATCGTGAGTGAGTGAGAAGTTGGGAAAAACATTTATTTTGTCCGAATTAAGAAAACGAGGCACAGCTTTTCACCATCTAGTGACATTCTGACGGCGAGAAGTGAATCTGAAATGGAAACAATGATTAGTTTTGGCCCTGATTGTCGCTCGATTCCAGATGCTGAGCAGACGCTAAATGCAAATGGGCGCTCGTGACGGTTTAACAGTGACAGGGTGAACATCTGGAGCTAATCTCCGATGTGTGCAGCCTGGAGAGGATCAGCGCCGTGCTGCCCCTCTCCTCTTGAAGCAGCCCTCGAGTGTTTCTGCTCGTGACATGAATTGTTGGATTGTGTTCCTGGTGGCGATGGTTCTCCTCACCGCACGACTCGACCGACACTCTGCAGCGACAGCGCTACAATCACAAAGCGTCAGGAAGATGTCAGAGAAACACCTCGGCGTGTGTGCGTGGGGAGGCCTCACACACTCATGCAGCGTTATTATGATAGCAGGAAGGAAGTGACATCATGGCGACTCTGACGGAGAGCTGGCACGAAGCGAGAGTGAATAGTTGAGGCTTAAAAGTGAAAGCTTCACTTCTCATCCACACATTCAGTATAATACTACATAAATGTACGTTATCATTTTACCGTTGCTGAATGTGGCAAACCGACAACATTTGAACTATTTTTGGGGCATTTTTACCAACTGCCAAACAACTATTGCGCAGGAATGAAGTGAAAATACAAGAAAGTTTGAAATAGTTGAACAGACGATAACAGAATGCATACTGACCACTGACCTCGCAGGATAAGCCTGCTTGCTTATGGCTTTAGAGTTTTAATATATATCATTCGGGCCGACCGGAGCCACACTTTGGACCAGACCTTACACACTTAACACATTAACTTATGCTAATGCGGCAAAACGCTTACTTGAGGTGTTGAATATGCAAATCCGTGCATGTCCAACTTCAGTCCCTGGGCCAAAATGAAAGTAATGGACCAAGAATAGTCCTAGTGTCTTTATAGCTGCTTGCATCCATTTAAGTATTAAAACATTTCCAGAAATGACGACATGCAACTTAGACATTTATTTGCTGTTATTCACTTTATAATAACATTGCCGTCATATGTTGGCAGAACAGGTTTTACTTCCTCATAACGTGTATTATTCTTAGTTAAATAAAGGCAAATACGCTTTACGTTGCTTCTTAATGGATGTCTTTGAGGTTTTAAATGTCATGGCTCGTTGGGATTAGGAACTAATGTCCAGATACTTTGAGGCTGAAGGGTTTCCGCTCAGAAAGCTTCACATCTGATCCACAGATCGAGTACAATAGGAATGAAATGTGCATTCGGTAACATTGCTGACTGTGGCTGCGAGGGGGTGCGGTCGTCTTTCCACCAGAAGGTTGTGGGTTCGATCCCAGCCCGTGCGGTCAACGTGTCGATGTATCCTTGGGCGAGAGACTTAACCCTGAGTTGCTCCCGATGGCCAACGGCGTGTGAATGTTAGGTCCTAGAGCACGTGGCACTGCTCTGTGTGAACGGGTGAACGACATGTAGCATGCAAAGCGCTTTGAGGGGTCTTAAAGACTGGATAAAGCGCTACATAAGTACAGTCCATGTACCATGACACGCTGGTGTATTTTAAGCAGCTTGCACATATTTTTGGCATTTCTATCATTCACTACATTATGTGCAAATAAGATATTGTTATACCGGCTGCCTAATAACAATGACGGCATATTCTGACATACGTGTGATATGTAAAACAGGTTTTACTAGATGGTGTCATGTTATATTTTGGATACGTGCAAACATGCCTTTCGATGATGGTCAGCCAGTCGGCACGTCAGTAATCCTCCTACGTGAAGTCGGAGAAGCCTCATTACGCCATTAACACTTCCCTTGTTTATCTTCCCTCGCCCAGCGGGTTACCCCGACGATTGTGCGTGTCGTGTTACCTGTATGATTTATGGACCTGCTGCTATTTGTTTAGCTGGGATATTCACAGATGTCACTCACGGGCTGAGGGCAGGGAAATGCAGGAGAAACATAAAGTGGAAATGTTAACCCAATAACGAAAGATAAACAGTCGGCGCCGGGGAGCCAAAGACAACACGGGGCGGAGGGAAAGCGTCCTGCTGGCATCGGGTTTCCCAGAGTAAGTGTTATTTGAAAAGCAGCTGAAGGGTGACACTCACTCTCCTCCCTCCGCCATCTGTTGCTCCCTCTCTTCTCAGGCGGCTCTAAGTGCCTTGAAACAGCTGTCGGAGCAGGGGTTGGACCCGGTGGACGGAGCCATCAAGGTACGGTAGGAGCACCGTGTCAACACACACACACACACACACACTGGAAAACCACAACACATGACATGTTGGATTTAAGCAGCGAGACTTAAAACACTGCTTGAGTCTCAAAGCTGTCGAGTTAGGATTCCTGTGCGAAATGCAATCAAACCAATTAAGAAGGATGTTTTTAATTAATCAAATCGTGCTGGACGTCCTTTTCTCCCTTCCTTTCCAGTGTTCCCGATGCTTAAGGAGCTAGGAAAGGAAGCATTGAAGCTCCTTTCCTTAGCATTTAGACACTTAAAACCTTCCCTCAGTGAGGTACACTTCTCACGGAAAACACAGCCAATCACTGAGGACAGATGTGTGTGTGCCAATCTGCCATTTTGCAAATCCTCAGCGCTGCAGGCTGCCCCATCAACACCCACACACACACACACACACACACACACACGCACACACACACGTCCAACATTTCCGCTCGACATTTCCCCTCCCAGTAGGCGTTCATATTTACATGCTCTGCTCTCCCCTCGGTGTCAGTTCTTTGCATGATGGCTATCAGAGGGCTTTCTCCATGACACACACACACACACACACACACACACACACACACACACACACACACACACACACATCGGGAAGGAAGGAGGAAAGGCTGCGGTTTCTTTTGGAAACTGAGGAGGAAATCGCTGTCAAACATTTCTGGAGTATTTTCACCGTGTCCTGGGGAAACGTGTCGGCAGTATTTCCTTCGGCGTTCTCTTCGGAGAGACGAACGTTATAATAACTTCATTTAAGTCGCTATGATACGGCAGCGATTCCACTTTAACCCGAGCTGTTAACTTCTCCCGACCGTCTCTTCATTGCACGATGCGGTCAACACCTTTTTAATAATTAATACATATGGAAGGTTGTATAAATAAATAGACATATAATATAGTAAGTAAAAAACAAAGTAAGTACAATTTATTTATCGAATGAAATAACCCATCTCTTTAAATAAATAACTATCCACATCATGGCTGCCCTCTCAGACATTCTGCCGTCCTTTGTTTATTTATTATACTTATTATTGATGTTGTTATTGTTGTGTGTGTGTGTTTCAGAGCAGTGAGGTGTGTGTGCGGGAGGACGGACATTAAACAGACTAACTCAGGCACCACCACTCAGGTCTGCACGGATTCACAGGCTGTCGTCTAGGAGCTGAAACCCCCCCTCGACACCCCATAACCCACGACCCCCCCCCTTCCCCCACGATCGCCACTGTATCCTGCAAAAACCTTTCAACATGCAATAGGGTGGATGCGAGACGAGACGACGACTAAAACACATTATTACAGAGTCTATGTGAAGACAACGCTATGTTAACACGTTTATCGATGATTTCTAAATTCAAAAGATGAAACTCATGCGAGAGATGCATGGTACTGTATGAAGTCCAGAGGGAGGCCCTGCAGGGACCCTTTGGACTACTGTATTGTGGTGTGGTTAAACACGAATATGTACGTCATGCCATTGAGACACAGAGGAACCTACGAGGAGAAACCAACTCGCGTACAGTAGCTTATTTTCCGGGGGTATTACGTTTTCGTTTTTTTTAATTCTTTTTATTAATCTAACAATGCTTGAGTACTGTATTTAAAATTAACCAATGCCAGTGCTGTGAAAGTTGTAGTTGTTGTCTTCATATATAGTCACCCAGCTTACCTTTGTACGCTGACATTAAGATAAAAAAAAAACAGTTCATCCATCGATACGGATGCGTGACCTGCGAGAGAATCATACCCCCACGAATAACGCAGAACAGGTTTTCATGTGGACAAAACTGGCGTTAGCAGTAATCAGTAGAAGTGTTGGACGACCCTTCGCCTCCTGAAGGGTCTACTTTCCCGTTAACAGCCCCCAAAGCCCTGCATACTATCACTGGAGAGGAGACTAAACACGCCCTCCATCCATCCAGTGATTCTGTGTCGGAAACCCCCCCACTGTTTTGTCGATCACATCTACACCCATCGTGTGTGCTGTATTGACCCGCCGAGGCATCAACTGGGTGCTTTTAAAGCCTGCATTAGTCTGGAGTGCGTCTTCTGAGCGGACTGAAGGCCACTCCGTCACTTTGTTCACTGACTTTGAGGATGTGTCTTCTTCTTCGCTGTGAGTACAACGTGTAATAAGGCTGTCTGTTACTGAAATGCAGTAAAAACACCTCAGTTCATGTGGAAAAAAACGATGTGTCCGTGTCTTCTTACTTTCTCCTCCTGCAGGTGCTAATTCAACACGTGTTCTGAGACCAAAATAACATTCCATTTGGTGCCCACCATCTGTTGAAAACTTGTGATAAAAGACTACATGTACCATGATGCATTGCAATCCAGATACTGGCGCCAAGACAGAAAATGGCCAATTGCTCCTTCACTTTTGCAGGTAATGAACTTATAAGATGGAAGCACTTCAGTGGAAACCAGCGTGAACAAAACGGTACCAGCTTCATTATTATTTTCCACACCTTTCATAATAAAAGCCCAATTTAAATTCACGAAGAAGCAACTACAAAAAAAACGGCTTTGAAAATCAGTTTCTTTGTGTCTGAAGAAACGGGTCATTAGCACCGTTTGCTAAGTGCATAGCTTGAAGTAAAGTAACATTTAACTAAGTGAAAGTGATGCCTGCCCCCCGACTATCTTTTGAAAACTTGTGATAAACTGTTGGAGCCTACATGTACCAGAATGCATTGCACTCCAGACAGACAAACAAATTGCGTAAAATGTAGTTTTTGCATTGAATTACAAATATGTTACTGAACTTAAAAACTCTGTAAAATAAAAACTAAACTCAAAATAAAAGCCCAATTTAAATTTGCTCGGCAAGAAGCAACTCCAACCAACATTTAGAATATCTTTTCTGGTTCTTTCACCCACATCGAAAGGCCTTTAGCACTCAAGTAAGCTTTTAATAAAGTTTGGGGCGTTCATTAGGTGATGCATTCAAAGGCTCTGGGAAAAGGGGAACTTGAGTTCAGATCGTTTTGTTAAATTATCCCAAAGTTTTCATCCAGAATCAGTAACGTGTCTGCACCTGACTCGAAGCCTGCAGCACTGAGAGAAATCTCAGACGTGACTAACACTGTTAAATGTGTGCTACTGCATTAGAACATCGTGACTAATAAAAGTTCATTGCACATTAAAACACACTGGGAAGGTGTGCTCCAAAAAAGAACATGCACTAAAGATTTTTATAGTGTGTTGTTATTCCAGCTCTCTTTAAAACACGGTTTCATTCCTTGCTTTCGCCAACGATGACGTGGTGTGTGAAAACCTGAGCTCTCAGAAAGTATCCCACGTCTTAAAGGATTTACGATATTGTTTCCTCCGCCAGATCCTGTGAAGACATCGAAACACTGACATTAATCTCTCTGTCTTTTCTACCGGCTTCCTGCAGAAACCCTCTACGACATATTGTTAAAGGGATACGGCCATTTCTTCGTGTTTTTTAGCAACTGTCATTCAATTCGGAGTAGACCTTACATTTCCTGCAGACGTTTTGAAACCGTGTATTGATGCATTTGACTATTTCGGTTTAGTAAATCACGACAGAACAGTTCCGCAGCTTTAAAGTGATCGTGTGTACTGTAGTGCCGTGAAAAGAGTATTAAGAATGGAGTTCCAATCTTTATTATCCATTAATATCAGAGAGGTTAACACGTGAACTGCTCTGCCTGATGAGCTAGCAGCAATGATAGCTACAGCTACAGGTGTTCCCCACTAAAGGGTCCGTGTGGCAACACAATAAGCAAGGTGAATTCATCAGTTATACCTCGAAGACGCAGAAAAGTGGAGGTGAAGTGAAGAACACGAGGCAGCAGAACAAACCACATGTTTCCAGTTGAGGATTTATCCAAGAGCTTAAGGTAACAAGAGGTGAGTAATTGGTATGAAATGGTCTTTTCTTTGGGGGGGGGGAGTGTTCCTTAAATATGTTTCAACAACTCCAGACTTTCCAAGAACAAATACGTGGTGCTGTTCACAAGATAGAGCTTTTAGATAGCGCATTAACTGCAGACTATTTGAAACTGTAATTATGAATATTCAAGTTTACTCATTCATTCTGAAACAGTTGCACAGCTTAGAGGAATACTTTATCTCCTAAATGACCTCCTTTTTGGATTCTTCCTCAAACGTGAACATGGCCTGAGTGATTCATATACAAACGGTCCTTGTTGGGATAAAGTAGTCCTTAAATATGCCTCCAGTCCATGCAGCCCAAAAACTCTGACTTTCTGCGGACAAAGATGCATTCTGTGTCGTCTTTCACTCGAGTTTCACAAATGATTAACTCTTGTGATATCATGGCTTCCTTAAACTTAATCTACACTGGAAAGAGGAAGAGATAAGTGTGTTTTTTCCTCACAGAGACTTAATCTTTAACTTTATGACTCAGCTGATTGTTTGCACCTTTATCTGCCACTGCTCGTGTTGCATCACTGTACACACATCCTTTCCTCAAGTACAGATACTCGTGTTTAAAAATACTCTGGTAAAAGTAGAAGTACTGACTAAACTTCCTGTCCCCAGAGTCAGAACTAAACATGGAGAAGCAGCGTTCAGTTACTATGCTCCAAACATCTGGAACAAACTCCCAGAAAGCTGCCGGTCCGCTGTGACTCTGACTACTTTCAAATCCAGACTGAAGACTTTTCTTTTTGTCGCTGCTTTTAATTGAAACTGAGCCGTTGTGTTCATCAGTAAAGTGGAACTTCTGTGTGAACTATTCACATCTTAAACTGTAACTTTTTATTCATGTATTTTTTCTTTTAATGTTTCTTTTATTATCTTTTATTGTTTTTAAATGCCTTTGTCTGAATGTCTTCCATTTGTGTAAAGCACCTTGAATTGCCTTGTGTTGAAAGGTGCTATTTAAATAAACTTGCCTTGCCTAAACTTCTTTACTCAAGTAAAAGACTCTAAAGAATAATGATCACGCCACCAAACACACATTCAACTAAAGGAAATGTAAGAAGTAGAAAGTACAGGTATTTGAGTTCAACATGTAAGAAGTAGAAAGTACAGGTATTTGAGTTCAACATGTAAGAAGTAGAAAGTACAGGTATTTGGGTTCAACATGTAAGAAGTAGAAAGTACAGGTATTTGTGTTCAACATGTGAGAAGTAGAAAGTACAGGTATTTGAGTTCAACATGTAAGAAGTAGAAAGTACAGGTATTTGTGTTCAACATGTGAGAAGTAGAAAGTACAGGTATTTGAGTTCAACATGTAAGAAGTAGAAAGTACAGGTATTTGAGTTCAACATGTGAGAAGTAGAAAGTACAGGTATTTGAGTTCAACATGTAAGAAGTAGAAAGTACAGGTATTTGAGTTCAACATGTAAGAAGTAGAAAGTACAGGTATTTGAGTTCAACATGTGAGAAGTAGAAAGTACAGGTATTTGAGTTCAACATGTAAGAAGTAGAAGTAATAAGTAGTGGAGTAAAGTACTGATACCAGAAACATGTACTTAAGTACAGTAATGAAGTATTTGTACTCCACTACTTCCACCTCTGGTCATCAGTGAGATGAATGAGCGTCTAACTCTCTGTGAGCCATTGAGAAACACCACGGCTGTTCACACACATGATCAGATCTCTGATCCAGGATCTGTGCTGCATCTTCCGTGTAGATTGCTGAACTTCATTTACTTTAAGTAGTTATTTAATAATGATAACAACAAGCTTTATTTACATAGCACTTTTCATACAACACATGCAGCTCAAAGTGCTTTACAGAATTACACAAGTTAAAAACACACAAGAAATTCCCCTCAGATTATTTGTTAAGAACTTTAAAAAGTACGTGCAGCAAAATATAACATGTGATCAGGTTGAGAGTATGATAATAACAACACAATAAATAATGGTTTCTCTCCGACAGACACACGACAACTGAGTCGATGCAACAATATCAAATATAAAACCCCTTAAAACAAAGTGAACATATCGGTACAACGGAAATAAAAAGATTAAGACTTATACAATGGGTTAATTGTAAATGGGTTAAAGAAGATTCAACTTATTGTTAGGAAACGGTTTCTCTGCATTTCACCCATCCTAGTGTTAGGAGCCCGGGGAGCCGTGTACGGAACGCTGCCTTGCTCAGGGACAGCTCGGTAGCACTTGGTCTGTCCGGGACTTGAACTGGTGACCTTCCAGTTGCCAAGCCAAGTCCCTATCGACTTCGCCACCACCGCCACAATAAGAAAGACTAAAAGAACATCTAAAGTGGGCGGTTGCTAATAAAAAGCTAATCTAAAAAAAATGTAATCTATATTTTCCAGCAGCTTTTCTGGTTGTTAATATTTACATTCTGAACCAAGTATTTAAATTATTATATTGTACATTTTGTTTGTATCATTGCTGGTTCAACTCCTTCCAGTTTGAGGTCTTTGGCTGAACCAAGTTGGTGTTACGATAAAAAGCAATCGAGACAAAGCACCACGTCGTTTCTTCCCCCCCTGCTCAGTCTGACCCAGGTGAAAGTCTGACCTGACGGTATGTGAAGTGAACCTTGCCGCCCAAAATAGACCAGAATCAATGGAGCCGTGCAGCTTTTCCACGCCAGAGTTATTGATTTTCCCGTCAGGATGATGTGCGATCGACCCCTGACGTCCTCTAAAGTACAGCTGTATGAACAGGAGGCGAGATGCTGATGGGTCTGCTCGAGGTAAGCCAAAATACTGATAGTGTCTGTCTCCGAAGAGCAGTGCGGACACTTTGAAGTCTTTGCTAATTACTCACCAAAGAAGTGTACCTGCAGCAAAGACACCCCAGGGAGAAATACAGTTTACAGTAAAGCCGTAAGTTTCATGCAAAAAGTGCGCACTAGAAAATGTCAATATTAACACATGTTGTAACAAAGTCAAATTGTACGTTATATTTAGAATATGTGCACGTGTTTACCTTGCTGTTTACTCTTCTTTGGATTCAACAGATTACAGACTTTCGATCGGTGAATAAATTGAGTGAGAGAAATCAGGAAATGGAATAAGAAAGATCTGGTGTCTAAATGAAGACGTTTAAATAATGCATTGTCACTTTTTAGGACAGAGAATCAAAGCTTCTAAAAGGCTTGTAGAAATCTCCGTTTTTAGGATTTGTATGCGTGCATTTAAGTTCATTTGTATCAGTAACTTTTCCATAGTGCGTCTGACCTGAGATGTTCATCGGCATGACGACGCTGCTATGTCCGTGTGGCAAAATAAAGAGCCTTGAACAACCTGCGGTTTGATGCCTGGGGGTAAAACATCCAGCTCGTTAAAACGCTATATTTAGAATATGTTCACGTCTTTATCTCGCTGTCAACCAACCCTTCTTATAAGAGAACTGAAGCCTTTACCTATTCTGTCTTTAAAGCCACGAAACGACATGAATACAAGCCTCAGTCTGTTCGTGTTTTCAGCCCTTTCCACTTCTTTAGACTCATCAGTGAATAAGTTGAGCTTTCAGTTAAGAATCAGGAGATAAAAGAAGAAACCTACTTTTAGGTCTAGTGTCTAAATCAGGAGGTCAAACTCAATTTCATCGCGGCATTATGGTTGCACTCAAAGGGCCGGTTGTAACTTTAAGAATATATAAAAATACATATACAAATATTTAATATATATAAAATAATGTAATATATTACATTATTGCCTCTGCTTTGGATTATTATCAGATAGGGTAATAACTTCATAATGAACTACGTCTGAAAGCAGAAGGCTTGGACAAATAATTGCAAGTCTCTTCAGTGCGCATGTCACAAAAAAGAGATGCATTGTGGGACATGTAGTTTATGGGCAACGTGCTTCTGTAAAGCGGCATGTAATCGTATAATAAACTTATTTATTCTTGCAAGCTCTTGATGGCCACATACAAAGTGGAAAAGAGAATTAACTTTTCTTTTTTATTATAGAATATAAACAAGACGATATACAATATTCTGGATAATTAAAATAGAAAGTCAAAATACAACAGGGTCCAGGTATTGTATAAGAAAGGAGAAACTCAAACTATGTAGCACCTAAACTTAGATAGTCATGTCACAAAAGGATTTAAAAAGAAAAGCCAAATAATAAAAATTTAAAAAAGTGGAATTTTGGAGGAAAAAAATCGAATTCTGAGAAAAAGTCAAATTTGAGATGCATTGTGGGACATGTAGTTTATGGGCAACGTGCTTCTGTAAAGCGGCATGTAACCGAATAATAAACATATTATATTCTTTGCAAGCTCTTATGGGCCGGATTTGGCCCCCGGGCCTTGAGTTTGACACCCTGATCTAAATGAAGACATTTTAATAGCTAATGCATTGTCCCTTTGGTGGACAGATAATCAAAGCTTCTAATAGGCTTATAGACATGTTTGGGTATTTTTATGCGTGCACTTGTCTCAGTAACTTCTCCATAGTCAGTGTATAACCTGCAGTTATAGATTCAGTTTGAAGCCTGGGAGTAAAACATCCAGCTAACAAATATTTCCATCTATGTTAGTTGTATAAAATAGGTTAAGAAATCCTTCCAATGTTTTCTGATTATTGAAATATATGTTTGATATGAGTGTTGAGAGCTGTATCCATAAATCTCTTAATGTTGCCCTCAAAGTGCACCAGATTGATGCCTTTAACTTCAATTTAAAGAAAAACATCTTCCCGGGTGAGGGTGTGAGGTCATCACAAATAAAACAGGTTCACATAGGATACTAGATAAGTGTGCACACTCATTATGTACATTACACATTGTTCTTGGATTTGTTAACACTATAGTCCCTAATATATTTGTAGAAAGGCAGGAAATGGAATTAAATCGAGAAAAACTGTCAAAATCAATCATTTCTCTCACACTTGTATCACTTTCCAAAGTCTCCGCCATGTTTACAATCACCACTGGGCCCATCTTGTGACGTCACCGCCGCTATCGTCTGCAACTTCCGGTAGGCTCAGACGGCCGTTATTATTAAAAAATATTTTTTAATTTTGCATAATTAATTAATCAATAATTAAAATGATTTTAGCCATGAACAGGCACAATGATATGTAAGGAATGAAACTGCCATTTCATTTTGGCGCAAAAACATGCACTTCACTGGCACTTTAATACGCTATATTTAGAATATGTCCACGTCTTTATCTTGCTGTCAACCAACCCTTCTTATAAGAGGCCTTTACCTCTGCCGTCTTTAAAGCCACGAGACGACATGAAGACAAGCCTCAGTCTGTTCGTGTTTTCTGCAGTGTCAGAGTCCACTGCAGTGACTCATGCAGACAGCATCAGCTGCTGACTGACCCATAAACACCGTCTGACCCTGCTCTGACCTCTCAACGTGTTTACTTTGTGCTTCTATCGCTCATGTAGAGGCCGTGGAGCCGTCTGGACACCAGGGACAGACTCTGACACAACAGTTATGCCGGTCGAAAAGCCTGTGTGTAGTACTTTAAAATCACTTTGATTGCACGGTCTTTTAAGGAGCCTGTGAAATGTTTCAATAATGCGTTGAGTCTGTTTCTTCTCAAAGCTCGGACAGTGAAGTCGCCCGGCCGCGACCTGCAGGCAACGTGAAGAAACATCTGAAGCATGCGAGTCCAAAGCATCTCATCACGTCTGAATGGGAACAAGTAGGACTTCAAATCCGGTCAGCTGCAAGGAGAGGAATGATAGGGATGTTGTTGTTGTTGTTGTTGTTGTTGTTGTTGTTCTCTCAGACAGTAAAATAAACTGAGTTCAAACACAGAAGTACCAATGTTTCTATTTGGTCAGATGGGCAAAGAGCTTGATGTGGACAGATTAAAAAGAAGCATGTTGGTCATTTGATAAATCCCGTATACAATTGTTTTGCTAATACATTGTTTATTTATTTAAATTCTGTACGAAATGAACACAAAGAATGACTAGTTTCTTACTTCAGCTGCATGTCCCGTCTGTCGTTGAATCGGCCCATCATGAATCAATTCAACCCTTGTTCCAAATGGATTGGTTGAGCCCATATTTCACTCAAATAAGGTACTTTTTTATTCACTTTATTAGCCATTAAATCAATAAGAAGTGTCTTTTACTGTATCGTTAAGCTAGGCACAATATCTACATTACTTACTTAGTCTTTTTTTTTTTTTAAAGAGAGCTTAATGTGGACATAGTGTGTAAATAAGGGGCAGTTTCAAGATAAGTTTATTTTGGACATGTGCTCACGCTAATATTTGATATACTTTATTAATCCCTAAATAGGAATAGGAAATTGTTTCTCTAGGAGCAGTGCTGCCATTTATTTTTTTTGAACGATCCCGGGGAGCAGTGTGGGGAACGGTGCCTTGCTCAGGGACACCTCGGCAGCACTTGGTCTTGCCGGGACTTGAACTGGTGACCTTCCAGTTGCCGAGCCGAGTCCCTATCGCCTTCGCCACCACCGCCCTCAGTGCAGTTTCTTAACTTAATCTTCAAAATGGATTGTTTTTCCCAACATGTCTCTAATAAGTGACTTTATTAGCCATTCAATTAAACACGACGTCTGTGTCTTAAACTGTATTGGCTATGAAGTAAGTAAAGCACAACATGTACATTACTTTCTTTTATATATATTTTTTTTAACGTAATCTTCAAAATTGATTTATTTTCCCAAATTGAACTCTTTTCAGGAACTTTCCTACACTAACCACACATGCACTGTGTCCCCTCTCCTCTTCGGTGATCGTCACTTGTCATGTTTTATTTTCGTATTACGTGCTCGACTCAGTCTGCTGTAGATCCACTACAATGCCCCGTTCAGCCGACGCCCACATCTGAGGCTGCCTGAGTCACAATGAGACGAGGACGCTGATAGGCCGACACACCGATACGCTGATAGGCCGATACCGACACCAGCTTGACTCAGCTTGATCCGCTTTCCTGTCAGTCTCTTCTACATCAACATGTGTCCCCTCTTCTTCATGTCTCTTCTCATCAACATGTGTCCCCTCTTCTTCATGTCTCTTCCACATCAACATGTGTCCCCTCTTCTTCATGTCTCTTCTACATCAACATGTGTCCCCTCTTCTTCATGTCTCTTCTACATCAACATGTGTCCCCTCTTCTTCATGTCTCTTCTTCATCAACATGTGTCCCTCTTCTTCATGTCTCTTCCACATCAACATGTGTCCCCTCTTCTTCATGTCTCTTCTACATCAACATGTGTCCCTCTTCTTCATGTCTCTTCTACATCAACATGTGTCCCCTCTTCTTCATGTCTCTTCTACATCAACATGTGTCCCCTCTTCTCCATGTCTCTTCTACATCAACATGTGTCCCCTCTTCTTCACGTCTCTTCTACATCAACATGTGTCCCCTCTTCTTCATGTCTCTTCTACATCAACATGTGTCCCCCTCTTCTTCATGTCTCTTCTACATCAACATGTGTCCCCTCTTCTTCACGTCTCTTCTACAATCAACATGTGTCCCCTCTTCTCCATGTCTCTTCTAATCAGCATGTGTCCCCTCTTCTCCATGTCTCTTCTACATCAACATGTGTCCCCTCTTCTTCACGTCTCTTCTACATCAACATGTGTCCCCTCTTCTCCATGTCTCTTCTACATCAACATGTGTCCCCTCTTCTTCACGTCTCTTCTACATCAACATGTGTCCCCTCTTCTCCATGTCTCTTCTACATCAGCATGTGTCCCCTCTTCTCCATGTCTCTTCTACATCAACATGTGTCCCCTCTTCTTCACGTCTCTTCTACATCAACATGTGTCCCCTCTTCTCCATGTCTCTTCTACATCAACATGTGTCCCCTCTTCTTCATGTCTCTTCTACATCAACATGTGTCCCCTCTTCTTCATGTCTCTCTACATCAACATGTGTCCCCTCTTCTCCATGGCTCTTCTACATCAACATGTGTCCCCTCTTCTTCATGTCTCTTCTACATCAACATGTGTCCCCTCTTCTCCATGTCTCTTCTACATCAACATGTGTCCCCTCTTCTCCATGTCTCTTCTACATCAACATGTGTCCCCTCTTCTTCATGTCTCTTCTACATCAACCAGTGTCCCCTCTTCTTCATGTCTCTTCTACATCAACACGTGTCCCCTCTTCTTCATGTCTCTTCTACATCAACATGTGTCTCCCTCTTCTCCATGTCTCTTCTACATCAACATGTGTCCCCTCTTCTTCATGTCTCTTCTACATCAACATGTGTCCCCTCTTCTTCATGGCTCTTCTACATCAACATGTGTCCCCTCTTCTCCATGTCTCTTCTACATCAACATGTGTCCCCTCTTCTTCATGTCTCTTCTACATCAACACGTGTCCCCTCTTTCTTCATGTCTCTTCTACATCAACATGTGTCCCCTCTTCTTCATGGCTCTTCTACATCAACATGTGTCCCCTCTTCTCCACTGTCTCTTCTACATCAACATGTGTCCCCTCTTCTTCATGTCTCTTCCTACATTCAACATGTGTCCCCTCTCTTCATGTATCTTCTACATCAACATGTGTCTTCCTCTTCTTCCATGTCTCTTCTACTCAACATGGTCCCCTCCTCTTCATGTCTCTTCTACATCAACATGTGTCCCCTCTTCTTCAATGTCTCTTTCTACATCAACATGTGTCTCCTCTTCTCCATGTCTCTTCTACCTCAACATGGTCCCCTCTTCTTCATGTCTCTTCTACATCAACACGTGTCCCCTCTTCTTCACGTCTCTCTACATCAACATGTGTCCCCTCTTCTTCACTGTCTCTTCTACATCAACATGTGTCCCCTCTTCTTCACTGTCTCTTCTACAGTCAACATGTGTCCCCTCTTCTCCATGTCTCTTCTACATCAACATGTGTCCCCCTCTTCTCATGTCTCTTCTACATCAACATGTGTCCCCCTCTTCTTCATGTCTCTTCTACATCAACATGTGTCCCCTCTTCTTCATGTCTCTTCTACATCAAACATGTGTCCCCTCTTCTTCATGTCTCTTCTACATCAACATGTGTCCCCTCTTCTTCATTTCTCTTCTACATCAACATGTGTTCCCCTCTTCTCCCTGTCTCTTCTACATCAACACGTGTCCCCTCTTCTTCATGTCTCTTCTACATCAACACGTGTCCCCTCTTCTTCACGTCTCTTCTACATCAACACGTGTCCCCTCTTCTTCACGTCTCTTCTACTTCAACACGTGTCCCCTCTTCTTCACGTCTCTTCTACGTCAACACGTGTCCCCTCTTCTCCATGTCTCTTCTACGTCAACATGTGTCCCCTCTTCTTCATGTCTCTTCTACATCAACATGTGTCTCCCTCTTCTCCATGTCTCTTCTACATCAACATGTGTCCCCTCTTCTTCATGTCTCTTCTACATCAACATGTGTCCCCTCTTCTTCATGTCTCTTCTACATCAACATGTGTCCCCTCTTCTTCATGTCTCTTCTACATCAACATGTGTCCCCTCTTCTTCATGTCTCTTCTTCCATCAACATGTGTCCCCTCTTCTTCATGTCTCTTCTACATCAACATGTGTCCCCTCTTCTCATGTCTCTTCTACATCAACATGTGTCCCCTCTTCTTCATGTCTCTTCTACATCAACATGTGTCCCCTCTTCCTCAGTGTCTCTTCTACATCAACACTGTGTCCCCTCTTCTTCATGTCTCTTCTACATCAACACGTGTCCCCTCTTCTCCGTGTCTCTTCTACATCAACACGTGTCCCCTCTTCTTCATGTCTCTTCTACGTCAACACGTGTCCCCTCTTCTTCGTGTCTCTTCTACATCAACACGTGTCCCCTCTTCTTCATGTCTCTTCTACATCAACAGTGTCCCCTCTTCTTCATGTCTCTTCTACATCAACATGTGTCCCCTCTTCTTCATGTCTCTTCTACATCAACATGTGTCCCCTCTTCTCCATGTCTCTTCTACATCAACATGTGTCCCCTCTTCTTCATGTCTCTTCTATATCAACATGTGTCCCCTCTTCTCATGTCTCTTCTACATCAACATGTGTCCCCTCTTCTCCATGTCTCTTCTACTATCAACATGTGTCCCCTCTTCTCATGTCTCTTCTACATCAACATGTGTCCCCTCTTCTCCATGTCTCTTCTACATCAACATGTGTCCCCTCTTCTCCATGTCTCTTCTACATCAACATGTGTCCCCTCTTCTCCATGTCTCTTCTACATCAACATGTGTCCCCTCTTCTCCATGTCTCTTCTACATCAACATGTGTCCCCTCTTCTTCCATGTCTCTTCTACATCAACATGTGTCCCCTCTTCTCATGTCTCTTCTACATCAACATGTGTCCCCTCTTCTTCATGTCTCTTCTACATCAACATGTGTCCCCTCTTCTTCATGTCTCTTCTACATCAACATGTGTCCCCTCTTCTTCATGTCTCTTCTACATCAACATGTGTCCCCTCTTCTTCATGTCTCTTCTACATCAACATGTGTCCCCTCTTCTTCATGTCTCTTCTACATCAACATGTGTCCCCTCTTCTTCATGTCTCTTCTACATCAACATGTGTCCCCTCTTCTTCATGTCTCTTCTACATCAACATGTGTCCCCTCTTCTTCATGTCTCTTCTACATCAACATGTGTCCCCTCTTCTCCATGTCTCTTCTACATCAACATGTGTCCCCTCTTCTTCATGTCTCTTCTACATCAACATGTGTCCCCTCTTCTCCATGTCTCTTCTACATCAACATGTGTCCCCTCTTCTCCATGTCTCTTCTACATCAACATGTGTCCCCTCTTCTTCATGTCTCTTCTACATCAACATGTGTCCCCTCTTCTTCATGTCTCTTCTACATCAACATGTGTCCCCTCTTCTCATGTCTCTTCTACATCAACACGTGTCCCCTCTTCTTCATGTCTCTTCTACATCAACATGTGTCCCCTCTTCTTCATGTCTCTTCTACATCAACATGTGTCCCCTCTTCTTCCATGTCTCTTCTACATCAACATGTGTCCCCTCTTCTTCATGTCTCTTCTACATCAACATGTGTCCCCTCTTCTTCATGTCTCTTCTACATCAACATGTGTCCCCTCTTCTCCATGTCTCTTCTACATCAACATGTGTCCCCTCTTCTTCATGTCTCTTCTACATCAACATGTGTCCCCTCTTCTCCATGTCTCTCTACATCAACATGTGTCCCCTCTTCTTCATGTCTCTTCTACATCAACATGTGTCCCCTCTTCTCCATGTCTCTTCTACATCAACATGTGTCCCTCTCTTCCTCATGTCTCTTCTACATATACATGTGTCCCCTCTTCTTCATGTCTCCTCTACATCAACATGTGTCCCCTCTTCTTCATGTCTCTTCTACATCAACATGTGTCCCCTCTTCTCCATGTCTCTTCTACATCAACATGTGTCCTCTCTTCTTCATGTCTCTTCTACATCAACATGTGTCCCTCTCTATTCTACATCCAACATGTGTCCCCTCTTCTTCATGTCTCTTCTACATCAACATGTGTCCCCTCTTCTCATGTCTCTTCTACATCAACATGTGTCCCCTCTTCTTCATGTCTCTTCTACATCAACATGTGTCCCCTCTTCTTCATGTCTCTTCTACATCAACATGTGTCCCCTCTTCTTCATGTCTCTTCTACATCAACATGTGTCCCCTCTTCTTCATGTCTCTTCTACATCAACATGTGTCCCCTCTTCTTGTCTCTTCTACATCAACATGTGTCCCCTCTTCTTGTCTCTTCTACATCAACATGTGTCCCCTCTTCTTCATGTCTCTTCTACATCAACATGTGTCCCCTCTTCTCCATGTCTCTTCTACATCAACATGTGTCCCCTCTTCTCATGTCTCTTCTACATCAACATGTGTCCCCTCTTCTTCATGTCTCTTCTACATCAGCATGTGTCCCCTCTTCTTCATGTCTCTTCTACATCAACATGTGTCCCCTCTTCTTCATGTCTCTTCTACATCAACATGTGTCCCCTCTTCTACATGTCTCTTCTACATCAACATGTGTCCCCTCTGTGGAAAGAGACTCTGAAAGTTTCAGGAACAAAGATTTTCTCTCTTTTTGATCCATTTCTATAAAAACCTGTCAATAAGCTGATCAGATTTTGGCCACTTTGTGATGTCATAACGATGTGTTGTCTTGGTAACCATTAGCCAATCAGCAACAAGGTAACCCCCCCTTATCACCTGAACCTCCTCTAGAGCTCCATTGAGTTCTTTGTAACCAAATCTCTCTTTCATCTAAAGTCACAGACAGAGAATCAGCACTTTGGAAACAGGTCTGAAACAGAGGGGATTATGGGTAATGCTGCAATGATCTGTTTGGTGTTTCAGCCAATCAGAGACAGGCTCTGGATATATCTGAGACCTGTGATATACAGATGAAAACAGTCCTTTAAATGAGTGTACAGCATTTCTGTCAAAAACCACACACCATGTAATAATCTAAATCACTTTTATTAATTTAAGTTAGGTAGAGACACTGAACATTGGAACCACATTTTGCTCGGCTATGGAGCGGTCTTCAGAAAAAAATTACAAAAAAGAGGCGTATGTCATACTGTCAAAAAAAGAAATGGCAAAAATTAAGAGGTAGAGAATTTAGGCTCATCGCTGTGACGGGGGGGGGGACGGGGGGACGGGACCTACTGGAATGTCGTTGAAATTCAAAAACTCGTCGTCCCAAAAGGTATATAAAATATTCATACATCAAATATGGTGAGACAGCCACCTCGACAACATTTAGACATTTAACGGGACAGTTAGTGTTACTGGGACAGCCTTTTTTTTTTTTTTAACAAATAATATTGGTAACAGATAAATGTACAATATAAACACCACAGATCTGGAAAATAAACACATCTCTCGGTTCCTCCCCCGACGCGGGAGCGACTGCTCGTTCAACCTCGCATGCTTTCTCACACACCTGAAATAAAATGGAGATTTCAGCCACAATCTGGCCGTGAAACGTCCCGTCAGGAACGCGTGGACTTCAACACGTGTGTCGGTGATTTAACAACACGGAGTTACGGCGATGTCTTTATCTTTAAACCGTCGGTAAGCTGCATGTCCTGAAAGAGCCCCGGGAGACTTTGAAATGCTGCGTCCCCGCCCCCCACACAGCGCGCGCGCCGTGTGGGGGGCGATCTGAATTACAGTGCATGTCTACAAAAATAAAACAAAAGTGAAAAACATGTTTTACTGTCTGTACAGTAACATACTGTATATTTCCACAAGGACACTAGTAAGGCTGGTGACTACATTACGTAAATAGTTAATTATAGGAAAGCTTTTTCTGTATGATTTCAAAAGACTAGTGACACGGTATACAGGTGTTGGTTTCTTTAAACTTACAAAAAAAAGACAAAACAATGTCAAATAAATCCTTTGTGTCGAACACAGCTTTCTTTGTTCCGGAAGAACGATATGGTAAACCTTTGCATCTGCTCAATGCAAGTGCACCAGTCTAATTCAGTCCCTCCTCCTCTTCCTCCTTTCCCCTTCTTCATCCTCAGTGGTTGTTTCCTCATGCAGGTTTATGTGCCTCTGGTCGCGTGGCAAACGGCGCCTCCTTAGATCCCGTTCTTCGCCTCGTTGTTGTTCATCGCCTCCTTCCTCTGAGCCAGAAACGGGTACATGCACTTGTCGGCGCCCAAAAACCGGTACATGCAGACGATGGCCTCGAAGGGGAGGATGCTGCAGAGAAAGGTCAGAGGTCAGATTCGCAGACAGACAGCGTATGGTTTTAAACGTCCTCATTGACCCTTCCTTTTATTCATTATCGTACTAAACGTATTCGTGTCGTTGTGCTTCGAACCCGTTCAGCGGTAGTTTCACACGTATCTCGTCATGTTCTGAATATCCTCAGACATGTGTTGTTGATATCGGGCTATATGAATACATCTGGATTGAATGGTGCGCATAGGGCGGGTTCTGAAAGGGACTACTTTCCAGGTGGTGCTCCAACAAGTCCTTTCTCGCCTCTACCTGGTCTGTGTCCTCATGTTAACCTTAATGTACAAATCCACTTATCTTAACACTCAGATTAATCTTAACAAAGCTATAAGTGTGAGTGTTGTGACTTAAGCTGAGCGGCGGTGATATTCTTCTAAACATTTAACAAACTGATTCAATCTTACATTACAGCTCCAGTCCTAACGCTTTTATGTTATGTGAAAAAAGCCACTTATAATTAAATTGAAATAGTTATCCCTTAATCTTCATTTTCCACTAAGTGTCATGCGGTAGTCTCCACGTAGCTGGCTTTATTTAACCCATTTCTTTGTCCAAGACTAAATCTATTATAGTTACCTATGTATTTTCTTTTAATATAGTCAACAGTGTGTTTAATATTATCTTAATTCTACACATCCCATCTCTTTTGAGCTCTCAATTGTTTTATTATTTGGACTTTGATTTTGAAGGGTCCCCACTTGCAGGAGGCTTAGTTTCAGGCACAGGAAATGAGTGTACTTCGTCCTTGTTTGGCAGCTTGCATGTCAGCCCCCTTCATACTTCTTGCAATGAACTTTACAGACTCCCGAAGCTCACCTTTTCATGAAGTTGACCATATAGACGATGCGAGGCGTGCAGATCATGGGCTGGTCGGTGAGGATGGCCCTCATCGACTGCTTCACACAGAACTCTGGCTTCAGGGGGGGGAGGAAAGGCTCGAACTCCTTCCTGTGGGCAGAACGTCCGTCAGTCAAAAAGTCACGAAACTCAACATGTAGTGCGTCTGTTTTTCTAGTGTTTTGTCCTTTTAGTTGCGTCTGTCACAAAGTAAACGGTACACGGTAAATGGACTGTACTTATATAGCGCTGTATCCAGTCTTTAAGACCCCGCAAAGCGCTTTACATGTCGTTCACACCCGTCAGAGCAGTGCATGTTGCTCTGGGGCAGGGGTGTCAAACTCAATTTCATCGTGGGCCACATTAGAATTATGGTTGCACTCAAAGGGCCGGTGGTAACTTTAAGACTATATAAATATACATAGCTAAATATACATAATAAATATAAAATAATGTATTATTTATTTTACAATATCTCCTCTGCATTGGATTGTTATCGGATAGGGTTATAAATTCATAATTAACTACGTCTGAAAGCAGAAGGCTAGGGAAAATAATTGCAAGTCTCTTCAGTGAGCATTGTCACACAATGAGATGCATTGTGGGACATGTAGTTTATGGGCAACGTTCTCCTGTAAAGCGGCACGTAACATTATAATAAACTTATATTCTTTGCAAGCTCTTGTGGGCCACATAAAATGAAGTGGCGAGCCGGATTTGGCCCCCGGGCCTTGAGTTCGACACCCCTGCTCTAGGGCCTAACATTCACACACCGTTGGCCATCGGGAGAAACTCGGGGTAAGTATCTCGCCCAAGGATACATCGACATGTTGACGACATGTTGACTGCATGGGCTGGGATCGAACCCACGACCTTCCGGTTGAAAGACGACCGCACTCCCTCGCAGCCACAGTCGCACAAGGGACGTCTTCGGCTTGATTTGTTGTTTGTTTGTTTGTTTGCAGGATTACGGAAACACGACTTGCGGGATTGTCATGAAACTTAAAGGTGGGGTGGAAAGGTGGAAGGCTGACAGGCAGGTAGGCCATCCAGTTACTTTAGCCGGGCCGGCTCAGATGATTGGTCGTGCTTTTTACAGCGCTACGGCTTCCAGAGATGATATTTTTTTATGGATTTGTTGTCAAAGCACTTAAGATATTCATTGCTATCGGGATGTTAAAGGTGGGGTAGGTAAGTTTCAGAAACCGGCTCGAGATACACTTTTTGTTATATTCCATGGAATGCTCTTAACATCCCGATAGCAATGAATATCTGAAGCGCTTTGACAAAAAATCCATAACAAAATGTCATCTGTAGAAGCCGTGGCGCTGTGAAAAGTACAACCAATCCGTTGAGCCGGCCGGCTAATCGGATTGGATGACCTACCTGCCTGTCAGCCTTCCATCGGGGCACAAACTTATTTCGTGCCCTCATTGGTCATGTGTGCGTTCGTGTGTGTTGGAGGAGGGGCTCTGTGAGGAAGTGGCAGATTTTCTCCGGTTGTGTATTTTCAAATTCTAGCGATCTCGAGCCGGTTTCTCAAACTTACCTACCCCTCCTTTAAAGAGAGCGTGTAGCACAAGCTAAAGAATAACATAATGCATGTTGAGGCCGATCTGGGTTAAGGAAGGAGATGCCCTTATCCAGTTTTAACATCTTGCCTTAGCGAATGTCTTCACTTTCTTATTGTGAAGCCGACAAAGAGTTGCATTTTTGTAGGAAAGAAAGTTAAATGATTCAGAACCTGGAGTGCAAACGGCTTTGGCTTCGTGTCGTTATCCTTAAATAAAGTGATGCCGGTTAGAAAGGCTGAAATGTTGAGGCACGGTGAAGCTGCCTGCTGACTGCAACCATTAAACAAAGTGGGGACTATTACAGCAGAACGAGGGGGGGGGGGGGTGCACCTGTTGGTAAAGTATCTCCTGGGAAAGTCTCTGTTTAAGCAGACTTGTACAAATGACTGTGCTGCTTTAAACTCTGAAGAAGGTGCTTCCGAGGAGGCTAGAGAAGCCAGATGCAGAGAGCTTCTACACAAGCGGAGTTAAAGTGTGTGAGGAGGCTGACCTTATCCGGCAGCCTTTGAACATCCCCGTGTCCACCAGGTAGGGACACACCAGAGTCATGTTGATGCCCTCCTTCTCCGAGGCTTTTATCTCGTGGCTGAGCGACTCGTGGAACCCGATGGCACCGAACTTACTGGCGCAGTAATCCTGAGGGAGGAGAGAGAACAGGTTAGGCCAGGCAGAACATTATCAGACATGCCCCGGGCTTCTCTGTGCTGTTAATGATACAGCGGGCTACAGTTTCATTAGCATTCTTCCGCGCTGCATCAGGAGACCGCTGGGAGGTTTTGATGTGGTCCGCCGGCGTGGACATAATCTTTCTTCCAAGGCAAACACAGATGCATGTCGATAAACGCGGGGAGGATAAAGAGACTCGACTGTGCCCGCATGACACACGAGGCTTTAGTTCCCTGGAATTAATGTCTGAAAACACAGCCGAGGCTTTTCCAGGAAGTATAATAGCTGCAGAGAAACTGACTAAGTCCTTTGAAGGCAGCGGACTTAATCATCGTGGAGGAATGGTTCGGAAAGCAAAGCAGAAGGCGCAGCTATGAAAACAGACGCGGTCCCTGTAGGCCGTCTGAAAGTGACACTGAAATCTCCAAATAAGAACCGCAAGTTACGGAGACGAATGACTCCACTTAATATTTTAATATGCATTACAATAACAAGCAGGCGGGGGACACTATAGGAGGGGGGACACTGTCCTCCGGGCGCTGCTGTGAGCTGAATACTGAGCGTTGTTCACAAAGCCGTGATGAAGATGTCTCGCTGCCTCGGGAGCTGTCAGAGCCCAATAGGGCCCCCCCCCCCCCCCCCGCTGCAGATTGAAATCTATAAGAGGCTCCCCAATGCTCATCTGTGTCCCTTAATTTAACGGGTGGGGGGACGACTTAGAGAAAGGGGGCCTGACCTCGCTCTGCAGAAAAAGCTCTGGTTTTTGGATGGTGGGAACGCCGGGATGTGTGTGTGTGTGTGTGTGTGTGTGTCACTAACCTCCACTCCAGCTGTGCTGAATAAACCCAGGGAGCTGGCAACCGTCACAATGTGGCCGTGATTCAGCTCCAGCATCTTGGGGAGGAAGGCCTTGGTGGTCTGAGGGAGACAGAAGGGAGAGGAAGGTTAGTTGGTCTGTGCCAAAGCCCTTTGATCCCCTCGTATCCCCCCTCTTCTCCATGGTGATGCACGGAGACGCGTCTGAATGAGAATTCATAACACGCACAACAGAATATAATCCGACGGAGCTGCAGGGTCGTAAAAGCTTCATCGCAATATGATTTTACAGCCGGGGTTTTCGGACAATGTTAGAATGCTTGCCGATCGAAAGTCAGGCAATCAACGTAACTCACTTAGGTTTGTATCAACACAACGACAATTCGCTTTGACAAGTGGAATAACACATCTGCGTTGAGGAGGTACATTTGGATTGAATCGAGGAAACTGAGAATTACAAATTAAAGGCACATCTTAAAACTGTTATGCATCAGCATTTTACTTTCGCGTCATCTGATTGGATCCTCGTGTTCCATTGATAGATCCTCTCAAATGTTCCGTACGCCCAACCCCCCTGAATGCAGCACACGTGCCCGTTCCAGCCAATGGTATCCAACGTAAAACTAACGCGTGTATCCGCCCTGTAATTCAGATAAGCTCCAAATCTCTTCCACAAAGTTTAAAGAATATCAAGCCGACATTTTGTTCTGTAATCCTGCCGACGAACTGAACCGAAACACAACCTGTCGGCAGGGAGGGAGGAGGGGAAAGCTTTTCTCCTTTGTGCTAGGTGTGAATTGGATGTTGAAGGAAGTGTGAGGGTTTTCCTTTCTGCAGGTATCCACTGAACAAACGTGTGTGTGTGTGTGTGTGTGTGTGTGTGTGTGTGTGTGCGTGTGTGTGTGCGTGTGTGTGTGCTCGCTCGCTGCTGTACAATCTGTTCTTTTCCCACACAGATCTGGTGAGCCTGGCTCTAAAGACTTGGTGACAACGCCGATCACAGGCCTCCGTTCACTCGACAACAACAAAGCCCAGCCTCTGGTCTCTCAGCACAATCGGCAGCGGACCAATCGGCAGCCAGGTGAGCGCCGAGAGATGAAAGGGCTTCGTCCACGTGAGAGGTGAGAGCAGCCGCCCAGCAGAGCAGACTCAGAGACTGCCATGAACTTACAGATCCATTCCTCGTGCTGCTGACTTTGGACTCCGCATGAGCCAATCAGCAGGTGCGACATGTGACAGCAACGACAGGAACTGACCAATCACTCTCCCCGCAGGAGGTCCACAAACAAACAGCAGGCCTTTTGTTGCTCGCACTGCGACATCTATTCAGGTCAGATGTGTGCTGCCGGAGTGACGAACAATGCGTGGAGCCGGCAACACCCTTTCTCCTGTCACTGAAGACAGGAGGATGCTAGAAACTGTGGCCTTAATATCCTCCACTCAGCCCTTACAGATCTACTTAATACCAATAAGTAAACGTCTACAGATTGTGAGTTTTTATCACTTTGGGTTTTCTTATTACCTTTGACAGTTTTATTCCTAGTTTCTAATAATGGCGTGGTCGTATAACGGTTTCATTGGTTGAGCAGGGAGCAGAGAAATGATCCAGTAAACATGTGGAGCGTGGTACCAGGTAGTACAGCCACTGGTAGGGAGGAACAGCCTCATTAAAACTGCAACCAGAGATTAACGGCATCGGACCGGCTGACTCCGTCCTCCCTGCATCGGGATTGAACCGGAGTACGTCAGATCTACGCGGAGAAGCGGAGCACGATGACTTCATCTCTACTGCAAGCTACAGAATCACTGATCTGACTGCCGAGGTGGCTCGGAACAAAGAGAAGCTGCAGAGGAACCTCCTGGAGCTCACCGAGTACACACACATGCTGAAGATCAGACATCTGTACTTTTTCAGGAAATACATTTTGTAAAACGTACTCAAGTCGTCAAAGGCTGAGAGGCCCAGCGAGAGGAGAACCGGGGCAGAAGCTGAGGAAGGTTCTGTGGATGTTGCGTGCAATCGAAGCCTTAACTTCAGATATGACTTCGTATATTTATAAATATAAGTGACTGCAGCCAAAGTTTCCCGCTCCCACTGAAACCCATGACTCGATCTGGCACAGCGCTGCACGGCCAGAGCCAGCAGTCGAGATACAACTGGACAATTCTGCTGATTCGGGTCTAAAAATAACCGGGAGTGATGGAGGGAAGGACGGTGGTGGAGCGCTCCCACCCTCCTCTGATGTCCCGCTTCTCATGGCAGCTCTGGCATGTGGGTATGACCCGCGCTGACCTCTCAGACACAAAATGTGTGAAGGCAACCAGGCGCTCGTGTCTTACATCAGAGCGGCCGTAATTGGGTCTCAACGCTCCCTTGTTCCGCTAAATTACCCGCTGACACAGCCGGGCCTCCTTGCCCTATGTGCGGGTGCTTCTGCCCGCTGCAACCCCTAATTGGTGCGTGCCCCCAGGAGCATTTAAGCCACACAAAGCTTCTTGCAGCTGGGGTGTCAGGCTGCATTAGTGCGAGCGCCTGACCAACAGGAATATGAACAAAATATTGGCCTTTTCGTAGCACCAGATGGCCGTTTAATTGGGCTGACTTCTCCCCGGACGAGAGGGAGACAACGCCTGAGCTCGTCTGATCCGAAGACACAGAGGAATTTGAGTGGGTTGCGTCTACAGGGGGATGGACGCCGAGCGGTCCTGTTGTGGTGGCCGTGCTGGGCATAAGCCCCCTGATGGGGAGACAACTGGTTTACCTGAGGGCACCCACAGCGGGGGAAGTGTCTGCACCCTCAACTCAAGTGGTAAAACATCTGAAAATAGTGAAAAATGTTCACCTCGATGCTCAAAGTCCAAGATATGTCTTTAAAAGTCTCTGAATTTTGTCCCCAAACTCAAATATTTTCACTTTAATATGAAACTAAACTTTAAAGGCTACGGTCAGAATTCTCTTTAGGTTTTTAACATAAATTAAGTCTTTCTCTGGTTCAACGCACACGGTTAAGATATGTTCTTGAAACAATAGCTCAGAGGAAATAAAAGCCACGTGTGAATGTACTAGAAGTTCAGAATGATTAAACCAATTAAAATCTTCCTCCTAAATGCCAAGATATCCACGTCTAAGCGATGGAATAACCGACTTCTCTTTACCCCTTTACCCCCTCCCTGAGATGTGAACAGGTACAGGAGAAACCCAACATGTCCCCGCTGTATCGAGGGCTACAGGTGCACCAATCTAAGGAGGGGGGGGGGCATATAAAACCAGTGAAGTAGGACCCTTCTGCCTGGCTGCCTCCTTTCTCCGGCTCCAGCAGGAATGCGCCTGCAGAACTTGGCTCCTGTCGCCTGGCATCTTGTCAAACTGATCCGCAGACAAGAAAGCAATTGTCAAATAAAGTGGGTCAGCAGCAGCTTACCATTACCCTCTCTGTGGATAGGAAGCCACTGCCTTCCTTCCTTCCTTCCTCGTTTCCTCTGCTCTTTTCCCGCCATGTCACCGTGGAGCGCTCGTGCTCTCGTGTAACCCAGAGAGAGGATGCTGCTGCTGCTCATCGTGGCCAAAAACCACCTGTTGGGTAACCGGCTCAAGATGCACGGGATGATTCCCTTTCATTCCCCTACACACACACACACACACACACACACACACACACACACACACTCTCTAATCCTCAATCTGTGGTGACACTCGCTGAGGCACATTCCCCGTCGTAGAAACAAAACAACACCAGCTGGACCAATCATAGCATCATAAACTAATTAAATGTTATGGCCCCGTCTCATTAAAGCTGAAGGAAGAGAGGTGTGTGTGTGTGTGTGTGTGTGTGTGTGTGTGTGTGTGTGTGCCAGCTCTACACACACACACACACACACCTATCTATGCTACACTATCCACCCGATGTAAGCGTTCTTGTTTTGCGCTTGAGAAACGGGAAACTTTAATAATTGTCTCGAAGGAAAGCCGAGCAGTCTTGGAAGTTGACATCGCCGCTCTGATGTCTCGCTGAATACGAAAAGACCTCTTCTATGACGCTGAAGCATGAAGAGATAACTGAGAAGAAGACAAAGGAAGTAGAAAGACTTTCATCATGTCAGCGAGCAGCTAAATAAACACTTCAAACTTGTATGGCTCTAAACGGAGCGTATTAGTTGAGTCATAAACCACAATAAGCCCTTTTTAAAAGCCTCTTGTTGAGGCGCTGAATCAAAGGTTTGTGTAACGTGCCACCTGAATGCCTGAGTGTGTGTGTGTGTGTGTGTGTGTGTGAGGGAGGAAAGTGGACAGGTCCCTGTTAGTCTAAGCTCCATTCATCCCGCTTGTGTCTTTAATGAACCACATCCTCTCTTCTGCCTGTCGCCATTCATTAAGTGCTCCTTTCATCTGCCACCCCCCCCCCACCCCCGACCCCTTCAAGAAACCACGCTCTCGTCTCCACAGAATATGGGAGAACACAGACCCCCATTAAAAAATTCTAAATCTGCCACTGGATCCTGACTCCCAGTCGCGGCTGTGAGAGAACGAGGAGATGGCCAGCAGAGAGGCGCTGAAAGCAGCCTGACTGACTCGAGAGCTTCAATCAGGGGGCTTCACATCATCATCCGCTCCAGGACACACGTCGCTCAAATCGTCACGGATACAAAGATGGACTGCACAGACCCACATTTCCAATTTGTGCCCAATCACAATAAGTCCGACAGAGGAAAGCAATCGATGGTGTGAGGCGCTTCAATGCTAAGCAATCAAGTCCCACCGGTAAGGCTTCTCGATGGAGTCCTTGGAGCTGAGAGTCTTCCCCTTTAAAAACACATGCACTAGCACTTCAGAGCATGCTTAACTAAAGTGCAGCACAGTCACTCCATCAAGTCCACGTAGCCTCTCAGATAAGTATTCACACTGAACCAGAGCCAGAGAGCAGAACCCGATCCGTCCCACGCACACAGCCTCCATCACGCAGGTTAGATCTGTGCACGTCTCCGCGGGCTGACATACCTCGGGATCTGCGTCTGCACGATGCCAGACTTTAGAAAGGACACACTCGTGACTTTCCTCCGACAGAATGAAACTACATTCAAAGCCAGCGAAGGCTTCTTAATACCGTCTGTAACACGGGGTGTCAAACTCAATTCCATCCCGGGCCACATCAGCATTATAGTGGCACTCAAAGGGCCGGTTTTACATTTTAATATAATATATATTAAATAATGTATTATATTACATTGCTGGCCCTGCATTGGATTATTATCAGTTCTGGTAATATCTTCTACGTCTGAAAGTCGAGGGCAAACAATTGAAAGCAAATATTCAACAATAACACCGATTGTATTGTATATTATATTCTTAGCCAGCTCTTGCGGGCCACGTACAATTAGGTCGCGGGCCGGATTTGGCCCCCGGGCCTTGAGTTTGACACCCCTGCCTTAGAGTCTTCAGTTTTATGAATGGAAACATCAGTGTGGCATCTCATTTGATGAAGCTCGTCTAAATCCACACTTCACATGCTTTTGTTGCCTCTTTTCAGTTAAGTGTGCACGCACCAGGGACAGCTTCATCCCAAGGCCATAAGACGGTTAAACACCTGAACATCCACAACATCTGTTTGCAACTTATATCAATATTCCAATTACTTGTATATCCACTATTCTGCCCCATTTCTATTATCTGTTGTATTGTGTTCTGTTGGCGGAGCCCGTGACCTCAGACTTTGAACACATGCCAATAAAAGCCTTGCATCTTGAAAAGAAAGGCTTGATCTCGCTCACCCAGAAGTGCGCGTGGCAGTTGACCACCATGGTGCGCTCGATCAGTTCATCGGGGCACTCCAGGAGGTGGTGTCCGGAGACCACGCCGGCGTTGTTGATCAGTATGTCCACGTTTCCCACGTCTCGCCGCACCTTGTCAGCTGTGGCGTACACATGCTCACGCTTCCCCACGTCACACACATAGGTGTAGACCTGCGGCTGGAAAGGGGGGACCTCCTCGACCCCTCCAACCGGTCCTGAGGGGGGAGAGGAGACAAAGTGTGTCAACAGGCTGCTTCCAACTGATTTGTGATTTACTTTAGGGACATCACGTGGGTTTAAGAGGAGGGAGGGTTGGTGATTTCTGAGTGCGTATACATGATTGAATTTCAGAGGGATTAGGAAGTCCCTTTTCAGCAACATAAAAGCTCATTTTAACAGTTTGTTTAGCCTTAACAATCTGACAGAAATACAGAAATACTACTATCCTTGAAATATGTTTTCCACACTGCATAAGCCACAAAGAATTTGACCTAGTTTCCCTGAACATGTTTGAGTTTTAGAGGGATTAAGATGTTCAGGAATTTCGAGCAATAAAAAAAGTGATTTTAACAGTGTTTAAGACGTGTGGTATGTCTGTAGACTGGACACACACACACACACACACACACACACAGTCATATTTGTACACAACTCCCATGATTTCCCACACTGCAAAAAAACCGATAACATCCTAATTCCTTACCGTCCTTGGCGGTGGGATTGTCCAGCTCGTGGTAAATCTGCCTCACCATCTCGGCTGTTTCCTCGTTGCTCTGGCTGTTAATGTCCCAAAGCACCAGGATGGCTCTTCTCCGGGCAAACTCTTTGGCGAAGAGCCGTCCGAGGCCACTTCCAGCCCCGGTGATTACGCACACCTGTCCGGCCACACTCTTCTCCTTCGGTCGCACCACCCATTTACAGCCGGCTGTTACAAAAGCCCACAGCACCTTGAGAATCACCACGAAGAACTCCGCGAGAAGGATCATCATCTTGGTCGCAAGCAGTCAATGAAGCGGCGGAGAATGGAGGGTCCTTCTTCTGTTAAACCTGAGTGCAGCAGATGCCGGGTTGAAAACTTGCAGCACAGGTAGAAAGTGTGGAGCGAGAGAGAGTTGAGATGCAGTCCAGTTGCACTGACTTCTGAGCCACGATCCTCCCACTTCCTCGGCTACTCCTCATCTCATCCTCTCCAGCATCTCCCCTGCTATTTATCCAGTCCTCCCATCACCGAGCACCCAATAGGAGGCAGACTCAGAGTCACAGCGAAGCTCCATACATTACACTGAGAGGTGATGTAACCCAGCAGATTTACACTCATCTGATGCGAGCCCCCCCCCCCCCCCCCCCCCCCAATGAAACATCCCAGAGGAAGATTAGAGTAAGCCACTGCTGCATTTATAATTATCTGTTGACTTTTATTATGAAACAAAGTCATTTAGCCTTTCATACATTAAAATGCTCAAATATGGCTTTAGACGACAATTGCATACCTTTTTTTTAAGCTATTTTTATTTTTTTGATTAGTTATATGATCAAAATTTGGATTTTAAGAACATTGTATATTCTCATACCGAGTTTTTCCACCGTGACAGAAATGCAGGCCACACCACAGTGCAGGTCAATGTCCGTCCAATGTTCTTTAAAGAATAACCGCACTTTTGGTCATTTTAGCACCTTTTCCTCCACGCAATACTGCACTTAAAGAAGTCTATTAACACATATCAAAGCTGTTAACTGACACTGATGCGATCTGCTCAATGCGGAAAGTGAAAGCAGATCGATAACAGGCTACGTAACCACACACACGTAAAAAAGAAAAAAGGCTGGACAATAGTACCATGTGTTTCTATGTGGAACAGCCTGCTGTAGAAAGGTGGTTTTATTCACAATACAAACACAATTATGAATATTATAACAGCTGGTGGCCTAAGGACATTACATAAGGTGCATTTAATGTAAACATGTGTCCCTTTCTGTGCAACGTCTTGCAGCCTTTGAGATGTGTGGGGGGAGGGGGTCCCAATGTATTACATGTGTATCATTACAGCAAAACGTAGCCTCCCTCGTGCACAATTAGAAGCAAAGTATGCCTATTTATAATAAAGAGCAAGCATTGTTAGTTAAATTGTTTTAATATACGTGCTCTCTAGTGTAAAAGCTCGTAAAATATGACTGCAAGATATTTGATTGAGCATATTAACATATGTGCAGAAGATAAAGAAAGCCTAAAATGGAAAAATATATGATTACTGTAGTAGTATTTTACCACTACAACTGTACTTTTTAATCAAATGTAGTGTGCTTTTGTGACCAATGCATTGTTCCTCGTGTCTTCTGTCCTTCAACTTCAATCCACCACATTCCTCTTTGCATCACCGAGCTGCGCATCACGGTGCCATCTGAAGCGGGTGATCGGAGGATCAGTGAAGGAAAGTTCCCCAGAGACGAGCTGTGATCCCCGGCTCTGCAGAGTGGGGTGGGGGCTCCCTCTGCCGGAGAGACGACCGCTACGCTCACCTGTGGCGTCTGGAGAGGGGAAGACACAGCTCGTGTTTCCGGACCGGTGTACAGAACACTGCGTCAACTTGGTGCCACATTTTTTAACAAAAGATACAAAAGTCGTGAGGCTAACCTGGTTGTTGTTTCTTTTTTTTTATTTCATAAACAAGATCTTGCAGGAAACACTTACATAATAAAATATATAATATATAAACAAACAGTTGTAATTTGTTTACCAGGCGTCAAAAATAAAACACGAGGAGCAAGTATTAAAGGTCCCATGGCCATTTCTACTGATCATAGTTCCATCGTTGAGGTCTACTAATAGATTTACATTGTGCAATTTTCCAAACTCACATTGGTTTCTCACAGCATCTCTGTACAGTTTGTGTATTCACTGGATTTCACTCTCTGTCTTAAACGGCTTGTTGGAGCTCCACTATCGCCGCTAAAAGAGAAGGCTTGTTTGAGACGAGAATAGCCGATCGCAGCCGGGGGAGGTCTCAAAAAGCTCGCCTGAAGTCGGACAGCTCGGAGTCGGCTTCTTCTTCTTCTTCTTCTTCTTCTTCTTCTTCTTCTTCTTCTTCTTCTTCTTCTTCTCGGTTTGAAGCTGCATACCGCCACCTCCGGAGTCGGCTTGACTCGGTTTGCATTTATAAAGAATGCACAAATGTGTTTAATCGTTACTGTCAGACTAAGTAAATACATTTGTTCCTGCTCAAGATTAGATTCAACCAAGGTCGGCTCCAGAACAAACCGAATGGGGGGGAAATCATTTACCAGGGGGGGGCACACACTGCCGCCAACAACCAACACACAAACACCAACGCAACTTCAATTTAAAAAAACATGCTGTCAAGTGTATTTCACACACATTGCAGGGTGTAGTGCTATTGTATAGCGTACTATGACTTGTGCAGACATGCGCGGTTGTGGCACGGCCACCAAAACAGAAACATATGGACATAGGCCACCATATAAAAGTGTGCAAATGTATAGTATCCTATCCATGTGAACATGTTTTAGGTGGGGGTGGACCTAACCTCCTCTAGGGGGGTCTGGGGGCAAGTTACCCCGGGAAGATTATTTTTAAAATATTGAAGTTAAATGCATCAATCTGGTGCACTTTGATAGCAACATGAAGAGATCTATGGATAGCCTACATCTCTCAGCATCCATATGAAACAGAACTGTAAACAGATTTACTTTTTCTTTATGGATATTTTACTAATCACTCCCCTTTTAAACTGTATTCTTGTGTTACTGTCCTATAGTATTTCATACCCGTTTTTCATTTATTCTCTTACTTGTTTACATAAATGGTGACCAAACCGTTTGAGACCCAGAGATAACTTACACTAAAGTGAACTATCTAAACACTGAGAGAATCCTTACCCCACTGAGCTGAGGTTATACGATCCTCTCAGTCTGACAGGAGAGGACTGTCCTCCACCTTGGTGTAGAAACAGCTCTTTATATCCGTTAGCATAGCTAGCTAACCAGATACTAACAACAACATTCCACGTTACCACTCGCGCACTCACAAAATGCGCTCGTGCCACACACACAGAGCGAAACACAGAGACCCAGAAGTAGGCTACTTGTACTGTACTGTATATCATATTATGTTCGATGGCTTTACTGTATAATCAGGGTAACAGATGAACAGATCGCCACTGGGATCTCATCTAAACACACAGCCACGTAATGATAACAAAACAAAGGTCCGGGGTCATTGGTCAAGCAACACACCAATCAGAGAGCAGCAGTGAGCACACCTCAGGCTGTGTTTTATATTTGTATTCTTTATTTCTGATGTATTTCACACAAAAAAACCTTTAGTGGAAACGTTTTCACTGATATGATTAAAAAAAAAACTGCAAAGTGGCAAGGCTTGCCCACCCTGCGTTGGGGGGGCACAGTGACTCATTTGGGGGGGCATGGCCCGCGAATGACCCCCCATGACGCCAACCCTGGATTCAACTGTATTGTTATTGCACAGATTACAGGTACTGAGACAACGAAATGCAGTTTAGCTTCTAACCAGGTGCAACAAGCAGCGAAGTGAGAAGTAATGTACACAATCTACAGAATAACATATAGAATGAATTGAATGATGAATAAACAGTGAGGGGTATGAATACACTAGATATCAGCCTGTGAGCAGTATGAACAGTGTGTATTAATACACTAGATATCAGCCTGTGAGCAGTATGAACAGTGTGTATGAATACACTAGATATCAGCCTGTGAGCAGTATGAACAGTGTGTATTAATACACTAGATATCAGCCTGTGAGCAGTATGAACAGTGTGTATTAATACACTAGATATCAGCCTGAGAGCAGTATGAACAGTGTGTATTAATACACTAGATATCAGCCTGTGAGCAGTATGAACAGTGTGTATGAATACACTAGATATCAGCCTGAGAGCAGTATGAACAGTGTGTATTAATACACTAGATATCAGCCTGTGAGCAGTATGAACAGTATGTATTAATACACTAGATATCAGCCTGAGAGCAGTATGAACAGTGTGTATTAATACACTAGATATCAGCCTGAGAGCAGTATGAACAGTGTGTATGAATACACTTAATTCCATTAGTGCCATAGATGTTGATCTATCTGTCCTGAATATTGACTGAGAGCAATGAAACAGGTCTGTAACTTGTGTAATGGTGTTTATCCCCAGTTTTATATAACGGTATAACTTTTGCTATTTTCATTTTATTTGGGAATGTACCAGATTCAAAAGACAAGTTAAAGAGATGAGTCAATGGTTCTGCAATTTCTTCAATAATGTTTTCTACTATAATCATATCAATATTATTCCAATCGGTCGAGGATTTGCTTTTACATTTCCGCCCAGTATCGATGATTTCTTTTTCTTCGACTGGTGTGAGGAAGAAAGAGCTATTGTTTTCATTCCAGAGGTCCGTATCTTCCCCTTTAGTTGTTTCTACGGTTTTCTGCCAGATCTGGCCCCACATTTACAAATAATTCATTAAAACCATTAACCACATCTTCTGTATTATTAATAACATTATTTTTGTCCACAAAAAACTAACCAGAGCTTTTTGCTCAATTTCTAATGACACTATTTAATACTTTCCATAAACCTTTCATATTATTCTTATTATTCTCTAATATTTTATTATGAATTGTCTATAAAGTGTATTTTTCTTTTTGCAGGCATTGTTGAGGCCATCAGTGATCCATGCACTGTGACTTTGTTTGTGTCTCTCTCTGCTTTGTTTCACAGTCAATCAATGTTTATTTAGAGCCCAATATCACAAATGTTACATTCGTCTCAGTGGACTTCACAGTGTGTACAGAATATCAGTATGACAATACCACACCCTCTGTCCTTAGACCCTCTGTCCTTAGACCCTCTGTCCTTAGACCCTCTGTCCTCAGACCCTCTGTCCTCAGACCCTCTGTCCTTAGACCCTCTGTCCTCAGACCCTCTGTCCTTAGACCCTCACATCGTACAAGGAAAAACTTCCAGAGAAAACCCACAGTCTAAGGGAACATGGAGAAACCTCGGGGAGAGCAGCAGAGGAGGGATCCCTCTCCAGGACGGACAGACGTGCAATAGATGCCGTGTGTAAATTGAAAAGATAATACATTTGCAACATAGGTAGTCCAGATGTTTGGAAATGCATGTGTGTATAACAGGAAGATGAATCCACGAGGATATCCATCAGGACCTATGATCCAGGACCACAGCCACGACTCAAGATCCAGCGCTCGCGATCCAGGACTCAGGACCGCAGGATCATCCATGACTCCGGATCCCAGCGTATATAGACACCAACAAGAAAGAGATGTGGGGAAGCTGGGTTAATGGGAACATGAGAGGACACAGGTACAGACAGAGAGAAGGAAGAAGTAAGATGTCCCCCGACAGACTAAGCCTCTATCAGCAAAACTAGGGGCTGAATCTAATCAGCCCTAACTATAAGCTTTATCAAAAAGGAAGGTCTTAACAAAACGGATAGGGTGTCTGCCGCCCGAACACAAACTGGAAGCTGATTCCACAAATGTGGAGCTTGATAAGAAAAGGCTCTGGCTCCCATTGTACTTTTAGAGACTCTAGGAACAACCAACAACCCTGCATGCTTGGAACGCAATGCCCTCACAGGACACTTTTTGTCATAAAGTGCTTTAAAGATGTTTAGAAATTCATCATAGGCCTTGTCAATATCGTCTCTCTCATCTACTACCCTCCAATTCTGCTTTAGTAAATCATTCTTAAATGCAATTATGTTATCTTCAGTTCTCAATCTTTTGTATTTGAAAAGGCTGGCGACTTTCGGTTTCTTAGAACTGCAGTGATAGACAATAAAAATAGGTAAATGATCGCTTATGTCACTATATAGTAGTCCGCCTACTGTATTGTTCTCCATAATGTTTGTGAATATGTTGTCTATTAATGTAGCACAGTGAGAAGTGATTCTACTAGGTCTGGTGATTTTAGGATACAAACCCAAGCCCCCCGGAAGTGCGCCGGACTCAGATGGAAATATTCGTGGTGGCCAAACGGCGGTACTGCACATCCGTTTGGTTGCCAGGCCCGGAAACACTTTTTCCCATTGATTTACATGGGGAAAGAGTGGTCTGTAACTCGTTGGATAATTTTTTTTAAACTAAATAAACTACCCAGTATGAACACTTGTATAGCCCTTATTAAAAACATTCGTTCCTCAAGTTGTAAAAATGTGTTAATAACGTTATTCTGAGAGTTATTTCCCTCGGCATTATGAACGCGCATCGAACCCACGCTGTATCCAGTTCTTATTATACATCCATGATGCAAACCCATACTGTGCAATGTATTGATGAAGTGTCATTTTATGCTTATTTGGATTCAACAGGTCAATATTGTAACCCCCACAGATAAATATAATTTTTTGTAATGATTTAGTAAACATGTTATCTACCCTATCTGTAAATGTATCAATACAGGTTCCAGGAGCTCTGTATATACAACTCACAATAACATCTTTAGACTTTTCCATACACATTTCTACTGTAACGGAGCGTCCACACTACAGCTTAAAAAAAAAGCTTGGAGCTGGGCGTGTCTGGAGCTTGGGGATTTTATTCAAGCAACACGACCAACAACCAATCACATGAATCTCCCGCCCCCGACATACAAAGCAAAAACCCCCGGGGATACTTATGTTGCAAATGTATTATCTTATATATATATATATATAAACTCCCCAAACAGGCGAAAACCTACCAGTTTCCCCACTGTCTCTGCCACCCTCCCTCCATGCTGGCTCCTCCGGTTTGTATCCCGGTAGGTGTAGAGGGTCTGGTCATACAAAACCGGGTGAGTTGCTACGGCGATAATTAGTTTCTCCTCCGACTTTTTTTGAAATATAGAAATGAACGGCGGGATATCTCTCCCAGCTTAGACGCGGTTTGATTGGCTACGGCTTGAGCTGTCAGATTTCAGAAACGGGATTTGATTGGCTGGCGCTGGCTACTCCGGCGTCTCCGGCGTCAGAAGTTGAACATTGTTCAACTTCTGACGCCGGAGACGGCGGAGACGGACCGCTCTGCTACCCACAATTCAGTTCGGCGAAAAAGCGAGGTAACGTGACGTCACCCAATTGAAAGTGAATGGGCAGATTGGAGCTTTCGACGCTGTCGACGCTGTAGTGTGGACGGGCCGTAACACATTCAAACAAATCGTCAACAGCTGTTGTCATGCTGTCCGCCACCTTATAGTTCATTCCTTTATCCACATAGGTCGCCACCCCCCCTCCACTCTGATTCCTTCTGTTTGTATGATTCAGTTCGTAGCCGTCCATCTCACAGTCCGCACCTTTCTCAGCACCGATCCAGGTCTCTGATATTGCTATGATGTTGAATGGGTTCTGAAACTGACTTAGATATTCTTTAATGTTGAGGAAGTTGGCATCGAGGCTTCTGCTGTTGAAGTGGATCATTGATATGTTCTCTTCTGATTGACACCTAACATTGAATTGCTCTTCTGTGAAATAGTTGCAGCTGTTGGACTACTTATGTTGCAAATGTATTATCTTTTCAATTTGCACACGGCATCTATTGCACCGTCCTGGGAGAGGGATCCCTCCTCTGCTGCTCTCCCTGAGGTTTCTCCCATGTTCCTTTAAACTGTGGGTTTTCTCCGGAAGTGTTTCCTTGTACGATGTGAGGGTCTAAGGACAGAGGGTCTGAGGACAGAGGGTCTAAGGAAGAGGGTCTGAGGACAGAGGGTCTAAGGACAGAGGGTCTGAGGACAGAGGGTCTGAGGACAGAGGGTCTGAGGACAGAGGGTTCTAAGGGCAGAGGGTCTAAGGGACAGAGGGTCTGAGGACAGAGGGTCTAAGGACAGAGGGTCTGAGGACAGAGGGTCTGAGGACAGAGGGTCTAAGGACAGAGGATGTAAGGACAGAGGGTGTAAGGACAGAGGGTCTGAGGACAGAGGGTCTAAGGACAGAGGGTCTAGGGACAGAGGGTCTGAGGACAGAGGATCTGAGGACAGAGGGTCTGAGGACAGAGGGTCTGAGGACAGAGGGTCTAAGGACAGAGGGTCTAGGGACAGAGGGTCTGAGGACAGAGGATCTGAGGACAGAGGGTCTGAGGACAGAGGGTGTCGTATTGTCATACTGATATTCTGTACACACTGTGAAGTCCACTGAGACAAATGTAACATTTGTGATATTGGGCTATAAATAAACATTGATTGATTGATTGATTGATTGATTGATTAATTGATTGATTGATTGATTGATTGATTGATTGATTGATTGACTGTTGCTGATATTGTTCAGTAAGTTGTTTACCGGATCAATGTCATGTTCCATGTCCTGTGCTTTATGCTCTGTATATGCAAACGTTTCTAGTCTTGATGGAGAGATGTGTGTCTGCATGTAGGGGAGGAAACTTATACAAAATGTACACCACCCCAAATTGATCATGTTGTTGATAGTGCTATAGATGCGCTGCGAATAAAATTAGATTATGTTGCTCCTTTGAAAAAGAAGAAAATAAAACAACATAGATTAGCTCCATGGCATAATGCCGAAACCCGCAAAATAAAGCAAAAGTCTAGACAACTTGAAAGGATATGGCGTTCCACTAAACTTGAAGAATCTCGTTTAATTTGGCATATTACTCTCAATGAATATAAGAAAGCACTGCGTAAAGCGAGAGCAGCCTACTACTCTTCATTAATAGATGAGAATAAGAATAATGCAAGATTTCTTTTCAGCACTGTAGCCAGGCTGACAGAGAGCCACAGCTCCATTGAGCCTTCTATTCCCTTAGCACTCAGTAGCAATGATTTTATGTGCTTTTTTAACGATAAAATTGTTACTCTTAGAAACAAAATTAATGACCTCTTGCCTTCGACCAGTATAGTGTTATCAACAGCTCCCGGAATCGTAAGTTCTAATATTACACTAGATAGTAAACTAGAATGCTTTTCAGCCATTAACCTTGAACAATTACATTCAATGATTCTCTCTTCTAAACCATCCACGTGCATGTTAGACCCAATTCCAACTCAGCTGTTGAAGGAAGTTTTTCCATTAATTAGCACTTCTTTATTAAATATTATGAATATGTCTTTATTATCAGGCTATGTTCCACAATCATTCAAAGTAGCAGTGATAAAACCGCTTCTTAAAAAGCACAACCTCGATCCAGAGGTTTTAGCCAACTATAGACCTATTTCTAATCTTCCGTTCCTCTCAAAAATTCTTGAGAAAGCGGTCGCAAAACAGTTGTGTGATTACTTAAAAAACAATGATTTATTTGAAGATTTCAGTCTGGCTTTAGAACACATCATAGCACAGAGACAGCTCTGGTTAAAGTCACAAATGATATTCTAATAGCCTCAGACAAGGGACTTGTCTCTATCCTTGTTTTGCTCGATCTTAGTGCTGCATTTGATACTATCGACCATGATATCCTATTGCAAAGACTCGAGCACTTAGTTGGCATACAGGGAACTGCTTTAGGCTGGTTTAGGTCCTATCTATCTGAACGCTCTCAGTTTGTACGTGTTAACGATGAATCTTCCACGCAAACCAAAGTTAGCCATGGAGTGCCACAGGGCTCAGTGCTCGGACCTATTTTGTTCACATTATATATGCTTCCGTTAGGTAATATTATAAGGAATCATTCTGTAAACTTTCATTGTTATGCGGATGATACTCAACTATATTTATCAATCAAGCCTGATGAAATTAATCATCTAAATAAAATTCAAGACTGCCTTAAGGACTTAAAAACGTGGATGACCTTAAACTTTTTGATGTTAAACACGACCAAAACTGAAGTTATTGTACTTGGCCCGAAGAATCTACGAAACAAATTATCTAAAGACATACTAACTATGGATGGCATTAATTTGGCCTCCAGTGAGACTGTAAGGAATCTTGGTGTTATATTTGATCAGGATTTATCCTTTAACGCCCACATAAAATCAATTTCAAGGACCGCCCTACTTCCATCTACGTAACATTGCAAAAATCAGGCATATCTTGCCTCAAAAAGATGCAGAGAAACTAGTCCATGCATTTGTACTTCTAGGCTGGATTATTGTAACTCTTTATTATCAGGGAGTACCAAGAAGTCAATCAAGTCGCTTCAGCTGATTCAAAATGCTGCGGCTCGTGTACTAACCAGAGTTAGGAAAAGGGACCACATTACTCCTGTTCTGGCTGCCTTACACTGGCTCCCTATAGAACACAGGATAGAATTTAAAATTCTTCTTCTCGCCTACAAAGCCCTTAATGGGCAGGCGCCATCTTACCTTAAAGAACTCATTATACCCTACTGTCCTACTAGGGCATTGCGTTCCAAGCATGCAGGGTTGTTGGTTGTTCCTAGAGTCTCTAAAAGTACAATGGGAGCCAGAGCCTTTTCTTATCAAGCTCCACATTTGTGGAATCAGCTTCCAGTTTGTGTTCGGGCGGCAGACACCCTATCCGTTTTTAAGAGTGCGCTTAAGACCTTCCTTTTTGATAAAGCTTATAGTTAGGGCTGATTAGATTCAGCCCCTAGTTTTGCTGATATAGGCTTAGTTTGTCGGGGGACATCTTACTTCTTCCTTCTCTCTGTCTATACCTGTGTACACTCATGTTCCGATTAACCCAGCCTCCCCAAATGTCTTTCTTTTTGGTGTCTATATACGCTGGGATCCGGAGTCATGGATGATCCTGCGGTCCTGTGTCCTGGATCGCGAGCGCTGGATCTTGAGTCGTGGCTGTGGTCCTGGATCATCGGTCCTGGATGGATGTCCTCGTGGATTCATCTTCCTATTATACACACATGCATTTCCAAACATTTGGACTACCTATGTTGCAAATGTATTATCTTTTCAATTTACACACGGCATCTATTGCACGTCTGTCCGTCCTGGGAGAGGGATCCCTCCTCTGTTGCTCTCCCTGAGGTTTCTCCCATTTTTCCCTTTAAACTGGGTTTTCTTTGGAAGTGTTTCCTTGTACGATGTGAGGGTCTAAGGACAGAGGGTGTCGTATTGTCATACTGATATTCTGTACACACTGTGAAGACCACTGAGACAAATGTAACATTTGTGATATTGGGCTATATAAATAAACATTGATTGATTGATTGATTGATTGATTGATGTGTATATTATCTGGAATTGTCATGGTAGTGTTTTATTTTCGTACCTTGTCTGATTTGTTTCATTGGTATTTTTCCAGTTCCTCCAGTTCCTGATGATCAACACTCTGGCTTGTTCTGGTGATCCGTTAAGCTTGATGAAGATCCATGTTGATGCCTTTCTGACGATCTCAGCATTTCTTTTAGTGAGGTGTTCATTCAGTATCTCCCGCATAAGCTCCGCCCCTCTTTTTTAATCAATTTTTTTATTTTTAAAGCTTTATACCCAAAATCAGCACTTTTGAAACAGGAAGTGAAGTAGAGGGATATGAGGCGTGGCTAGAATGATCTGTTTGGTATTTTGAGCAAAACACTTCATAGACATGTTTTATATATATATTCTTATATATCTGAGACCTATACTATTACCTAAAAAATAGCATTATAGGGGACCTTTAAAGAGAGATAAAAAGGGTAAAAAAATAGACAAATATTTCTTGTTTTTTTTACTAGAATATACTTTTTTGTAGTATAAATATTATTTAAATGTATAATTTATAAACTAAACTAAGGAGAGCTTTCTGTTTCCTTATCTGTTACAACGAATATTACTTTTAGCCTCAAGAATGGTCATATTATTGTTGCCAGAAGTAGATTATGTAAACAAATAAATAAAATGCATGCAATATGTGTTTCAATATAACTGTAGTCATAAATGTATGTATTTGTATATAATTGCTGTTCATTTTTATGTTATCATATTTGCACCGTATAGACCTGTACATTTTGGGACCGGTTAACAGAACACTTTGTCAACTTGGTGCCACATTTTTAATCAAAAGATAAAAAAGACGTGAAGCTAACCTTGTTGTTTCTTTTTTTTATTTAATATACACGATCTTGCAGGAAACACTTACACAACAAATAAAATAATGCATTTCGAAATATTGAATTAAATATATAAACGAACAGTTATAATTAGTTTACCAGGCATAAAATATAACAAGAGGAGCAAGTACTTGAAAATAAAAAAGGGTAATAAAAATCTTGTGATTTTAGTTTGAGCCGTGAGAAAAATCATGTTTGTATGTATAAACTAAACTAAGGAGAGCTTTCCGTTTCTCTATCTGTTAAGATGTATATCACCTTTAACCATAAGAATGGTCATATTAATTATTTAAGAAATAGATTAGTTTAAATTATTTATAAATAAAAAATGGTGTGCGATATAAATATATTAGTCAGGCAGCCGGAAGGACAGCCCGCAGGGGTCCTCAATCCTTTAACGCGGACATGCGCAGAAGATTTTTCCTTTTTCTTGGTGGACGCAATGGCGGACTCAGTGTGAGTGTCTTCCGCCGTCTTACAATCTACCCGAATCCTGTCTTTAAATAACCATCGTTATACATTTTACACATTATATAGTTTGTTTAGTTAGCACACAACGTACTCCGTGTATTATTGTTTGGGATTGTTGGTTTTATACGTTTTTAAAAGGACTTCTTTGAGTCTTGTGTTCAGCGGTAGAAATCCAACATGGCTGGACGTGAAGACTCAAGAAGTAGCTCGTTTTTGTGCTAAAATGGACAACAAATTAAATATGTAACTGCTGGAATAAGTTGTAGACTTGAACTCTCTTGTAATGTTTTCATTACACATCGGCTAGTTTTCAGGGAGCCGGTAAATACTGCCGGGTTAGCATCCTAGCAGCTAGCAGTGGTATATACACGCTGTTATTTCGTAGTAGTTCAGCTTTGTTTGAGACTACCTGCTTTTTGTCAACATGTTTCGAGCTTTGTTCTTACGTTTTGCATCTCCTTTAACAGCAAACAAGTTCAGGCGGTCCCTGAGAGCCTTTTGAAAAGGCGAAAGGCCTTTGCAACCATGAAGGGCCATTCGCATCAAGAAGATGCTTTCTGAGAAGAAGGTAAGATGCATGCTGGTGTATAACTGTTTGTCTGAGAGCCAATGTTAGCATTGAATTAGTCTGCAACAGTCACTGTAATGTATGCTGTCTCCAGTAGAACAATTCTCCTCATGGCTTTAGCTCTTACTGTTAAGTGTTCAGTATTTTTAATAGGGCACACGTGTCTGCTCATCTGCGGTTTAAAGTCACTAAAGAAAGCTTAAACCGGTGAAACGTTTGTATGAAACTCCTTTTGAGAATATACATCTAGCTTTAAAATATTACGGTTATGTATTCTTGCAACCCTCTTTCATGCACGCGCACTAAAACAATCTACTACCTTTTTTTTTTTTTACAAGTCTAACTACAAACAATCCTATCATGCGGCACATACCCAGATTCAAAAGTTCCCACATTAACTGTTAGCATAGCATTCCTCCTCCACACCTTCAAAGCGGTTACATCTTGTGTGTGTACTGTTAAAATAGCTAATGAGAGCATTGAATAAGTCTGTAAAAGTACTTGTATTGAGGAGTGTACATGTAGGAGTTCTCAGGGGCAAGTAGACCTTACGGTTTTAGTGTTCATTATGGCACATGTTTCCATCTACCTTGAAGCCAAAGAAGCTCAAAATGACTTAGCCAGCATACTAAACATTAAGGCTGTGATTGACTAGATGTTCCTGTGTATTTCCTTTTCGATGCACTTACAAACTAGTACATACTTAGTTTCAATGGATCGTTTTTAAAGTGCCCACCTGTACTGTACCTTCATTGTTATCATAGCCTCCTCTTATATACCGTCAAACGCCTAAAGTGATGGTTATAACTTGTATACATGTTGAAGGCCTGAATTCATTGACCTGCTGTGCTGCTAGAAGTTCACTGATATAACTGAGAAGTATTTAAGTTACACGTATGCTTTCTCCGAGGTGTTAATTGATGACTGAATCCCTACTTTTTAAGTTGCTGTTAGATTAAGGAATAGTGCTACATGTGGTTAATGATGTACAATTTTTTCCCCGTCTTATCGACCATGGTGAGAGAAACTGAGAACTAAGCCAGTTGATCTGAAACCACATGCACTGATCGAACAACCATCACCGTGTATATGTTGACTTGTAGCTGAACAGTGTCCTAAAAGAGTATGTTGTTTCCTACTGCGTTCTCAGGCCCGCAAAGTGACCAGGACTTTGATCTACAAGAGGGCCGAGAAGTACCACAAGGAGTACAAGACGATGTACAGACGCGAGGTACGTCTGGGCCGCACTGCTCGCAAAGTGGGAAACTTCTACGTGCCAGCGGAGCCCAAGCTCGCCTTCGTCATGAGGATCAGAGGGTGAGCCGTGGCCGTCGTATGAAACTATCGGTAGCATTTACATGGATTACTAGGTTTCCTACGAGACGTGAAGCTCAAGCTGCAGCCAGAATATTGGCATTTCCCAATTAAGGATTGAGAAGGCTAATTGTAAAGTAACTTTGGTACACCAACTGAAATTACTGTAAGGTACAGCAAATACTAAGACTTCATATAATCAGTTATTATAGCCTCTGGGTAAACGTTTGAGCCTCGAGACGGCACAAGTGAATATTGAAGGCCTTTCCCTTCTCTAAATGTAGTAATCCATGTAAGTGTACCGTCTGCTGTGTTTAGTGATGACCACTCTTTCCCCGACTTATCGACTATGCTGATAAAGCTTTGTATATTAAGCCAGTTTGTCTGAAACCACAAATCTCAGAAACGAAAGCTGTATCTTCACGCTAAGCTATAAGCTAATCGTTATCCTCGTCCCCCAGTATCAACGGTGTCGCCCCCAAGGTCCGCAAGGTTCTGCAGCTGATGCGTCTTCGCCAGATCTTCAACGGCGTCTTCGTCAGGCTGAACAAAGCCTCCATCAACATGCTGAGGATCGCCGAGCCCTACATCTCCTGGGGGTAAGAACTGTGTCCCAATGTTAACTCTGCGATAGTGGATTTATATCTGGAATGTGGTTAATGATGCTCAACTTTTTTCCCCATCTTATCGACTATGGTGATCACGTACTGAAACTAAGCCAGTTTGTCTGAAACCACATTCCACGATAGTAATATGTACTCCTTTGTGCTAGATTTGGGTTACAGTAATTAACGTGTTGGGTGAGATATAGACGATAGCTATTATTGGCCGATTAGAGGCAACCCAAAGTACCCTCTTCGTGCTTTGGAGTATCTCTTGGCTTCTTTATTCGCTGTAGATTTAAACGGTTGTATCCAAACTATGACATATTCTGATGAAACACTAGACTGCAGATGTTCTGCTGTTTTAGAGTTTAACATGGCTGATCAGACACTATTGTGTACTTTGATATGGGAAAATAATACGCCGAACTATCTTTGCAGTTGCTCGTTAGCTGCTTTTAGTCAGAGGTGCTTCTACTTGTTTTCCACGGTATGAATACAAAAACAATCTTTTTTTGTATTGCAAGAAATCGTCTACTCTCAATCTCTCCCTGTCAACAACATTGTTCAGATTTAACCAGTTCATGTAATAACTTATGACCCGTTGTTACCCTCAGATACCCCAACCTGAAGTCTGTGCGTGAGCTCATCTACAAACGTGGTCATGGCAGGATGAGGAAGCAGCGCATCGCCCTCACCGACAACGCTCTGGTGGAGAAGGCTCTCGGTATGCAAAACGTATTATATTAATTGGGAACACGTTGTGCTTCTCTACGCCTTCTTGATATATTACGCTTTGAACGAGGTAGTGTTATTCTGCAGAATATGTTAACTCGAGGTCTTCTGCAACATGTGGTTAATGATGTACAATTTTTTCCCCGTCTTATCGACCATGGTGAGAGAAACTGAGACTAAGCCAGTTTGTCTGAAACCACATGTCAGTCGAACAGTGATTATTATTTTACCTCTAGAATATATTATTTCCGTTGGTAGCAGACTTTTTACACATCCAAGAAACGTGTACTATTGTAACTTGGAAAGCTAAAATGTATGAGCTTTAAGTGAGACGTTGAACTTGGAAAGTTACTTGGTAGAGGTTCGAGGTGTTAAGAAACGAAACTCCAGTTTTTAACTATTCTGACCAGTGAAGTCAAAGTTCTGAGATATACCATTTTGCACATCAACTATTTCCTACTCTGATTTCTCAACACCAGTGTGTGATCCCTTTTCCTTTACCGATATACGACGTGTTTTATAAAGTGGTATCAACAGTTTCCTAAACACTTTCTTTTTTGCTCTCCAGGCAAATACGGCATCATCTGCGTGGAGGATCTCATCCACGAGATTTACACAGTTGGCAAGAACTTCAAGCCCGCCAACAACTTCCTGTGGCCCTTCAAACTGTCGTCTCCCCGCGGCGGCATGAACAAGAAGACCACTCACTTTGTGGAGGGAGGAGACGCCGGCAACAGGGAGGACCAGATCAACAGAATGATCCGGAGGATGAACTAGACTCATGGTGAGTGGCAGCGACTCTAAAGAGGATACGTGGCTCATGGGCGTGGTTAATGATGCACAATCTTTTTTCCCCATCTTATCGACCGTGGTGAAAACCAGTTGTATTTAAGCCAATATGTCTGAAACCACATCTAAGCCCTCCGTGTTAGAATCCTCTGCTACATGTGCTTTAGTCTGCAGAAATAGATCAATTAAATATTTTAAGTTTTGTTAATATGACATCGCTTTAGATTGAGTTTAGCGTTGCTCGTCTTGATTGGAAAAAGCAGCCAAAACAATACGAGTGTGAAAAACGAGTTCTTTAGAAGAAGCGTAGATTTAATATTGAAGATACTTTACGAGTGTTTTGCATCTGGTAAGAAATCACTTGGTCCCGTCAATAACCGTTTCTCTCTGTCTCTTTCAGATCCGGAGGGTGACCTAGACTCATGGTGAGTGGCAGCGACTTTTAACTCTAGAGATCTGCAGAGGATACGTGGCTCATGGGCGTGGTTAATGATGCACAATCTTTTTTCCCCATCTTATCGACCGTGGTGAAAACCAGTTGTATTTAAGCCAATATGTCTGAAACCACATCTAAGCCCTCCGTGTTAGAATCCTCTGCTACGTGTGCTTTCGTCTGCAGAAATAGATCCAATTAAATATTTTAAGTTTTGTTAATATGACATCGCTTTAGATTGAGTTTAGCATTTGCCTTTGACAAAATGATACCCGTGTGAAACATGAGTTCTTTAGAAGAAGCATAGATTTAGGGTGCGTTCACACCTGCCTTGTATAGTCCGGTTGAATCGAACCCTGGTGCGGTTCATTTGGGTCGGTGTGAACGCAGTAGAGACCTCTGAAGTGAACTAAACAACCGGACTCTGGTCCGCTAGAATAGCGGAGCGCTTGCTAGTGAACTCTGGAGCGGTTCATCGCTGGTGTGAACGCAGTCCGCACCGAAACATAGGAAGCGCAGTCTTTACGTTTCACAAGAACGCGGATGTCTTCAAAATCTTTAGCGGAAGAGTCTTTCAAGACATCCGCGGTTGTTTAGTTAAAGAGTGAAGCAGGATGAAGTGTTGAACAGTGACGTGTAAAGTAAGAATTCTCCGTCAGCTACATAAAAGTAAGAACACCTGTCGTCGGTGCAACGCCTTCCTGACTGCAGAACGTCTCTCATTGTGTTATACGGTTTTTTTAACGGGCGTTGTCGGCTTATATAATCATATGCGCGGGCCGCGAGTGTCTGTTGATCTCCAGATTAACAGCTGCATGAGAATAAAGTGCCGATGCTCCATGGCGGAGGCTCCGAGAGAAATTTCCGGGATTTGCATTTTTACCCCTTAATGTCTGACCAATGGGTGAACTGCATTTCCGTGCACATGACTTGTGTTTAAAGTCCGAGTTTTGTGAACCGAACCTTCTGGAAAATGAAACGATGTAGCAAACGGACTATTAGGTGTGAATGCACGCTTAATATTGAAGATACGTTATGAGTGTTTTGCATCTGGTAAGAAATCACTTGGTCCCGTCAATAACCGTTTCTCTCTGTCTCTTTCAGATCCGGAGGGTGACCTAGACTCATGGTGAGTGGCAGCGACTTTTAACTCTAGAGATCTGCAGAGGATACGTGGCTCATGGGCGTGGTTAATGATGCACAATCTTTTTTCCCCATCTTATCGACCGTGGTGAAAACCAGTTGTATTTAAGCCAATATGTCTGAAACCACATCTAAGCCCTCCGTGTTAGAATCCTCTGCTACGTGTGCTTTCGTCTGCTTTAAGTTTTGTTAATATGACATCGCTTTAGATTGAGTTTAGCATTTGCCTTTGACAAAATGATACCCGTGTGAAACATGAGTTTAGAAGAAGCATATATTTAATATTGAAGATACTTAACCTTATCTATAAGAGTGTTTTGCATCTGGTAAGAAATCACATCGATAACAGTTTCTCCTTTGTCTGTTTCAGGTTTGCAAAGGACTCAAAATGTACAATAAAAAATCTTGGAGAGAAAAAAAGTCTTGTTTCTGTCGTTAATATCTGATGTGCACTTTGATTCAGAAATGTGTGTGATCTACTATATTTAAGGATAAGGTATCTTTTTCCACATCCACTTTGTTCATATAGTTGGTCTTAGCAGTGATGTTGGATTCAGTTGTCACCCATTTTGACATAAAATGACAAAAGGTCAGTTAGAAATTGAGCACTTCACTTTTGTAAAGCAATAAGACTGTCCTGGGGAAACTAAGGACCCTTATTGAAAACGTTAGTACTGAAGACTCACTGGAAGGTTATCCTTGTATGGTTAGATATACATCTTTAGATTTTAAATAGTTTTCTTAGTACTTTAACATCCCATAACCTTACAAGAGTTAACAAATATAAGATTGTCCTCCAGTATTGAGGGAATGCCAACTACTAAAGGGTGAAGTACTTACAGTAAATATGTGCTGTTTTTATAACTAAGTAAAGTTATACTTTTTAGATTCCATTTTCTGCTACTATTCATGAGTTTGATGACTTTTTTTCAACCATCTAATGAAATAAAGGATAAATAAGTGTATAAACATATGGTAAGAAAGCAATTCAAATAGAAATAATAAGCAAGATATGTAATGAAGATATTTGTATAACATGAACTGTATGCGAAAATTAGATAAATAAACGTTAATACATTACGATTAAGTTTAACATTTTAACCGTTACTGTAAGAATTGATCAATGAAAACCGTTTAATTAAGAAGCAAATAAATAAAAACCGTTAATATATGATGAGTAACGGTCTTCCTTCAGCCTGTTGTCATGGTGACGCAGTGACTCGGTTACAGCTAGCATCGCAGCTCGGGATGCTAAGCCCCAGCTAACGGTCCTTTTTTATGAATTAAAACAAATGTCCCCCAGCAGCTGCGTGTGTGTGTTCATCCATAACCGGTGATAATACAGGTGATGCGAGGCCGCTGCGGCATGATGACCTTCCAGGTAAACGCGTCGCTACTACCCACTGCTAATAAGGCTCTGACATCGGACCGGGGTTCGAGCTGCAGCCACCCCGGCCTTGAGGCTCCATGTTCGGCATACAGGAGCTCCGGGAGGGGGGGTAGGAAACATCCGGACGAAACTGCCTCTCATCCAGCCTCTGAGCAGTGAGTAATGCTGTGTTTCTATACATGACGCTAGCTTAATGTGGGACATCAGGGCGGGTAATGTTACCTTAAGTACATTTACTCAAGTACTCCACTTAATTCGAGTATTCCTACACTCTGGTACTTCTACTTTTACTCAAGTACAAGATCTGAGTATAGTTCTACTCTTACTCAATTACAAGATCTGGGTACTTCTACTTTACTCATTTACAAGATCTGGGTACTTCTACTTTTACTCAAGTTCAAGATCTGATTACTTTTACTAAGTACAAGATCTGAGTACTTCTACTTTACTCAATTACAAGATCTGAGTACTTCTACTTTTACTCAAGTACAAGATCTGGGTACTTTTACTCAAGTACAAGATCTGAGTACTTCTACTTTTACTCAATTACAAGATCTGAGTACTTTAACTTTTACTCAATTACAAGATCTGAGTACTTCTACTTTTACTCAAGTACAAGATCTGAGTATTGCAGTATTTGTCATTTACTTAATTAGTTATTATGCTATGTTGTACTTTTACTGCACCACATGTATTTTACATATTTACTTATCAGATTACGGTTATTAATACAAAATATAAATCAACACCCATTATTATATATTATTATAGGTTAAGTTACCCGGGTAGTGTATAAGCAATTCAAATCAAACCCACTTAACCAGTGCAACATTGAAGTAATGAACACATGTACTTTTCAATGCAGGACTTTTACTTGTAATTGAGTAGTTTTGCTACTTTTTCTTAAGTAAATATCTGAGTACTTCTTCCACTTTGTGATATATTAACCTGTACTCCTGGTTGCAGGGCCCCGGGACTGGAACACCTGGAGCGGGGGCTTCATGGTCGGAGGGTGAGTTTCTAACCTTGTGTCCTGAGGTCAAAGCTAACATTAGCATTGATTGAGAGTAGTTACACTTAAAGGGTTTGTTTTAGCAAAGATATACACAGGAAATATCCTGCAGTTCAATGTATTATCTTTGCTAAAACATGCATGTTTAATATACTTGTTTCCTGAGGTAAAAAGCTAACATAAGCATTGATTGCAACCCTGTTACTAAGTAGAGTAATTACACTTTCAGGGTAACTCAACACACCTACATATATGTTAATATTTCTATTGAAAATCCAGTGCTTTTTTATCAATGGCTTCCTAATATCTAATATCTTTAAATCCCTTTCACAAATGAATGCTAGTCTGTAAACAGCAGACACACCCTTTCTTTGTCCCTTAAAGTTGTATTTGGTCTTTTTATTATATTTGAAATACTTGTTTTAAAAAACTACTGTAATTTGTCAAGACTACCTTTTGTCTGTGATGGTTTTCTCTTCTTTGTGTAGTCCTTCTGCATCTCTGTATCGTCATTGTGTGCATTTCAGTTAGCCGTTAAGTCTATATCTGTCTCTTAGTGGTCAGTCTGAGTCTCTCTCTCGTCGGTCTCCTTTAAACGCAAGCTTGGAGGCCCCGCCCACCTTTATTGTGATACACTTGATAACAGACACATATTGTGAACTGTGTGTGTAACTTATTCTGGGTGGTATTTACACTTCTCCATGTTGTGCTGATATTTATTATGTCTCTTCCTCCTCTAGGTCCCCTCACTCAGCTCGAGAGGACAATGACATCACCGGGAGACACTTCATGTTCGAAAACAATGTAAGATTTCCAGAATAAGACGAGTCAGTATTACAGAGTTTAGGATGTTTAGTGAGAGTTTGAGGCGTTTTCCTGAACAGCCAGTAGGTGGAGTTGTAATCATATAAATAATATGTCGTCACTGACGGCCAGTGGTACTTTTATACTGAACAGTAGTAATGAAAGCTAGATATTAGCCAAATCAGAAAAACCTTATTGGTCAAACAGCGGTGACATAAAAAAAAAAAAATCTTAATAAACTCAAATCCAAGTAAGGCGAACATACATACATATCGAAATAGACAGTTTTTTTTAGGGATTTCTGTTTCTGTCTCATCATGTCATTGTGTATTTTGGTTTATTTGTTTCATTGCTATTACTGGAATGGTATTTTTATGTTATTATCATTATTGTTTTGTCATCCTGCATTTGTACTCTGTATTTTCTCCTGTTATTGTGTTATGTGTGGGACAAACCCATAAATAAAGTGTTAAAAAAGAAAAAGCCAGTTATAACATTTATACACAATGTAAAGTACAGGTATTTGTGTTCAACATGAGAGAAGTAGAAAGTACAGGTATTTGTGTTCAACATGTAAGAAGTAGAAAGTACAGGTATTTGAGTTCAACATGTAAGAAGTAGAAAGTACAGGTATTTGTGTTCAACATGTGAGAAGTAGAAAGTACAGGTATTTGAGTTCAACATGTAAGAAGTAGAAAGTACAGGTATTTGAGTTCAACATGTAAGAAGTAGAAAGTACAGGTATTTGAGTTCAACATGTAAGAAGTAGAAAGTACAGGTATTTGTGTTCAACATGAAGAAGTAGAAAGTACAGGTATTGTGTTCAACATGTAAGAAGTAGAAAGTACAGGTATTTGGTTCAACATGTAAGAAGTAAAGTACAGGTATTTGTGTTCAACATGTGAGAAGTAGAAAGTACAGGTATTTGAGTTCAACATGTAAGAAGTAGAAAGTACAGGTATTTGAGTTCAACATGAGAGAAGTAGAAAGTACAGGTATTTGGGTTCAACATGTAAAGTAGAAAGTACAGGTATTTGTGTTCAACATGTAAGAAGTAGAAAGTACAGGTATTTGAGTTCAACATGAGAGAAGTAGAAAGTACAGGTATTTGTGTTCAACATGTAGAAGTAGAAAGTACAGGTATTTGTGTAACATGTAAGAAGTAGAAAGTACAGGTATTTGTGTTCAACATGTGAGAAGTAGAAAGTACAATATTACTTTTAGCCTCAAGAATGGTCATATTATTGTTGCCAGAAGTAGGTTATGTAAACAAATAAATAAAATGCATGCAATAGTGTTTCAATATAACTGTGTCATAAATGTATGTATTTGTATATAATTGCTGTTCATTTTATGTATCATATTGCACCTTATAGACCTGTACATTTTGGACCGGTTAACAGAACACTTTGTCAACTTGGTGCCATATTTTTAATCAAAAGATAAAAAAGACGTGAAGCTAACCTTGTTGTTTCTTTTTTTTTAATTTAATATACAGGATCTTGCAGGAAACACTTACACAACAAATAAAATAAGGCATTTCGAAATATTGAATTAAATATATAAACGAACAGTTATAATTAGTTTACCAGGCATAAAATATAACAAGAGGAGCAAGTACTTGAAAATAAAAAAGGTAATAAAAATCTTGTGATTTAGTTTGAGCCGTGAGAAAAATCATGTTTGTAATGTAAACTAAACTAAGGAGAGCTTTCCGTTTCTCTATCTGTTAAGATGTATATCACCTTTAACCATAAGAATGGTCATATTAATTATTTAAGAAATAGATTAGTTTAAATTATTTATAAATAAAAAATGGTGTGCGATATAAATATATTAGTCAGGCAGCTGGAAGGACAGCCCGCAGGGGTCCTCAATCCTTTAACGCGGACATGCGCAGAAGATTTTTCCTTTTTCTTGGTGGACGCAATGGCGGACTCAGTGTGAGTGTCTTCCGCCGTCTTACAATCTACCCGAATCCTGTCTTTAAATAACCATCGTTTATACATTTTACACATTATATAGTTTGTTTAGTTTAGCACACAACGTACTCCGTGTATTATTGTTTGGGATTGTTGGTTTTATACGTTTTTAAAAGGACTTCTTTGAGTCTTGTGTTCAGCGGTAGAAATCCAACATGGCTGGACGTGAAGACTCAAGAAGTAGCTCGTTTTTGTGCTAAAATGGACAACAAATTAAATATGTAACTGCTGGAATAAGTTGTAGACTTGAACTCTCTTGTAATGTTTTCATTACACATCGGCTAGTTTTCAGGGAGCCGGTAAATACTGCCGGGTTAGCATCCTAGCAGCTAGCAGTGGTATATACACGCTGTTATTTCGTAGTAGTTCAGCTTTGTTTGAGACTACCTGCTTTTTGTCAACATGTTTCGAGCTTTGTTCTTACGTTTTGCATCTCCTTTAACAGCAAACAAGTTCAGGCGGTCCCTGAGAGCCTTTTGAAAAGGCGAAAGGCCTTTGCAACCATGAAGGCCATTCGCATCAAGAAGATGCTTTCTGAGAAGAAGGTAAGATGCATGCTGGTGTATAACTGTTTGTCTGAGAGCCAATGTTAGCATTGAATTAGTCTGCAACAGTCACTGTAATGTATGCTGTCACCAGTAGAACAATTCTCCTCATGGCTTTAGCTCTTACTGTTAAGTGTTCAGTATTTTTAATAGGGCACACGTGTCTGCTCATCTGCGGTTTAAAGTCACTAAAGAAAGCTTAAACCGGTGAAACGTTTGTATGAAACTCCTTTTGAGAATATACATCTAGCTTTAAAATATTACGGTTATGTATTCTTGCAACCCTCTTTCATGCACGCGCACTAAAACAATCTACTACCTTTTTTTTTTACAAGTCTAACTACAAACAATCCTATCATGCAACGGCACATACCAGCTTAAAGTTCCCACATTAACTGTTAGCATAGCATTCCTCCTCCACACCTTCAAAGCGGTTACATCTTGTGTGTGTGTACTGTTAAAATAGCTAATGAGAGCATTGAATAAGTCTGTAAAAGTACTTATATTGAGGAGTGTACATGTAGGAGTTCTCAGGGGCAAGTAGACCTTACGGTTTTAGTGTTCATTATGGCACATGTTTCCATCTACCTTGAAGCCAAAGAAGCTCAAAATGACTTAGCCAGCATACTAAACATTAAGGCTGTGATTGACTAGATGTTCCTGTGTATTTCCTTTTCGATGCACTTGCAAACTAGTACATACTTAGTTTCAATGGATCTTTTTTAAAGTTCCCACCTGTACTGTACCTTCATTGTTATCATAGCCTCCTCTTATATACCGTCAAACGCCTAAAGTGATGGTTATAACTTGTATACATGTTGAAGGCCTGAATTCATTGACCTGCTGTGCTGCTAGAAGTTCACTGATGTAACTGAGAAGTATTTAAGTTACACGTATGCTTTCTCCGAGGTGTTAATTGATGACTGAATCCCTACTTTTTAAGTTGCTGTTAGATTAAGGAATAGTGCTACATGTGGTTAATGATGTACAATTTTTTCCCCGTCTTATCGACCATGGTGAGAGAAACTGAGAACTAAGCCAGTTGATCTGAAACCACATGCACTGATCGAATAACATCACCGTGTATATGTTGACTTGTAGCTGAACAGTGTCCTAAAAGAGTATGTTGTTTCCTACTGCGTTCTCAGGCCCGCAAAGTGACCAGGACTTTGATCTACAAGAGGGCCGAGAAGTACCACAAGGAGTACAAGACGATGTACAGACGCGAGGTACGTCTGGGCCGCACTGCTCGCAAAGTGGGAAACTTCTACGTGCCAGCGGAGCCCAAGCTCGCCTTCGTCATGAGGATCAGAGGGTGAGTCGTGGCCGTCGTATGAAACTATCGGTAGCATTTACATGGATTACTAGGTTTCCTACGAGACGTGAAGTTCAAGCTGCAGCCAGAATATTGGCATTTCCCAATTAAGGATTGAGAAGGCTAATTGTAAAGTAACTTTGGTACACCAACTGAAATTACTGTAAGGTACAGCAATACTAAGACTTCATTATAATCAGTTATATAGCCTCTGGGTAAACGTTGAGCCTCGAGACGGCACAAGTGAATATTGAAGGCCTTTCCCTTCTCTAAATGTAGTAATCCATGTAAGTGTACCGTCTGCTGTGTTTAGTGATGACCACTCTTTCCCCGACTTATCGACTATGCTGATAAAGCTTTGTATATTAAGCCAGTTCGTCTGAAACCACAAATCTCAAACGAAAGCTGTATCTTCACGCTAAGCTATAAGCTAATCGTTATCCTCGTCCCCCAGTATCAACGGTGTCGCCCCCAAGGTCCGCAAGGTTCTGCAGCTGATGCGTCTTCGCCAGATCTTCAACGGCGTCTTCGTCAGGCTGAACAAAGCCTCCATCAACATGCTGAGGATCGCCGAGCCCTACATCTCCTGGGGGTAAGAACTGTGTCCCAATGTTAACTCTGCGATAGTGGATTTATATCTGGAATGTGGTTAATGATGCTCAACTTTTTTTCCCCATCTTATCGACTATGGTGATCACGTACTGAAACTAAGCCAGTTTGTCTGAAACCACATTCCACGATAGTAATATGTACTCCTTTGTGCTAGATTTGGGTTACAGTAATTTACGTGTTGGGTGGGAAATAGACAATAGCTATTATTGGCCGATTTAGAGGCAACCCAAAGTACCCTCTTCGTGCTTTGGAGTATCTCTTGGCTTCTTTATTCGCTGTAGATTTAAACGGTTGTATCCAAACTATGACATATTCTGATGAAACACTAGACTGCAGATGTTCTGCTGTTTTAGAGTTTAACATGGCTGATCAGACACTATTGTGTACTTTGATATGGGAAAATAATACGCCGAACTATCTTTGCAGTTGCTCGTTAGCTGCTTTTAGTCAGAGGTGCTTCTACTTGTTTTCCACGGTATGAATACAAAAACAATCTTTTTTTGTATTGCAAGAAATCGTCTACTCTCAATCTCTCCCTGTCAACAACATTGTTCAGATTAACCAGTTCATGTAATAACTTATGACCCGTTGTTCCCCTCAGATACCCCAACCTGAAGTCTGTGCGTGAGCTCATCTACAAACGTGGTCATGGCAGGATGAGGAAGCAGCGCATCGCCCTCACCGACAACGCTCTGGTGGAGAAGGCTCTCGGTATGCAAAACGTATTATATTAATTGGGAACACGTTGTGCTTCTCTACGCCTTCTTGATATATTACGCTTTGAACGAGGGTAGTGTTAGTATTCTGCAGAATATGTTAACTCGAGGTCTTCTGCAACATGTGGTTAATGATGTACAATTTTTTCCCCGTCTTATCGACCATGGTGAGAGAAACTGAGACTAAGCCAGTTTGTCTGAAACCACATGTCAGTCGAACAGTGATTATTATTTTACCTCTAGAATATATTATTTCCGTTGGTAGCAGACTTTTTACACATCCAAGAAACGTGTACTATTGTAACTTGGAAAGCTAAAATGTATGAGCTTCTAAGTGAGACGTTGAACTGGAAAGTTACTTGGTAGAGGTTCGAGGTGTTAAGAACGAAACTCCAGTTTTAACTATTCTGACCAGTGAAGTCAAAGTTCTGAGATATACCATTTTGCACATCAACTATTTTCCTACTCTGATTTCTCAACACCAGTGTGTGATCCCTTTCCTTTACCGATATACGACGTGTTTTATAAAGTGGTATCAACAGTTTTCCTAAACACTTCTTTTTGCTCTCCAGGCAAATACGGCATCATCTGCGTGGAGGATCTCATCCACTAGATTACACAGTTGGCAAGAACTTCAAGCCCGCCAACAACTTCCTGTGGCCCTTCAAACTGTCGTCTCCCCGCGGCGGCAATGAACAAGAAGACCACTCACTTTGTGGAGGGAGGAGACGCCGGCAACAGGGAGGACCAGATCAACAGAATGATCCGGAGGATGAACTAGACTCATGGTGAGTGGCAGCGACTCTAAAGAGGATACGTGGCTCATGGGCGTGGTTAATGATGCACAATCTTTTTTCCCCATCTTATCGACCGTGGTGAAAACCAGTTGTATTTAAGCCAATATGTCTGAAACCACATCTAAGCCCCTCCGTGTTAGAATCCTCTGCTACATGTGCTTTAGTCTGCAGAAATAGATCAATTAAATATTTTAAGTTTTGTTAATATGACATCGCTTTAGATTGAGTTTAGCGTTGCTCGTCTTTATTGGAAAAAGCAGCCAAAACAATACGAGTGTGAAAAACGAGTTCTTTGGAAGAAGCGTAGATTTAATATTGAAGATACTTTACGAGTGTTTTGCATCTGGTAAGAAATCACTTGGTCCCGTCAATAACCGTTTCTCTCTGTCTCTTTCAGATCCGGAGGGTGACCTAGACTCATGGTGAGTGGCAGCGACTTTTAACTCTAGAGACCTGCAGAGGATACGTGGCTCATGGGCGTGGTTAATGATGCACAATCTTTTTTCCCCATCTTATCGACCGTGGTGAAAACCAGTTGTATTTAAGCCAATATGTCTGAAACCACATCTAAGCCCTCCGTGTTAGAATCCTCTGCTACGTGTGCTTTAGTCTGCAGAAATAGATCAATTAAATATTTTGTTAATATGACATCGCTTTAGATTGAGTTTAGCATTGCTTATCTTTGTTGGAAAAAGCCGTCTTTGACAAAACGATACGAGTGTGAAAAACGAGTTCTTTAGAAGAAGCATAGATTTAGGGTGCGTTCACACCTGCCTTGTATAGTCCGGTTGAATCGAACCCTGGTGCGGTTCATTTGGGTCGGTGTGAACGCAGTAGAGACCTCTGAAGTGAACTAAACAACCGGACTCTGGTCCGCTAGAATAGGTGGTCTCGGAGCGCTTGCTAGTGAACTCTGGAGCGGTTCATCGCTGGTGTGAACGCAGTCCGCACCGAAACATAGGAAGCGCAGTCTTTACGTTTCACAAGGACGCGGATGTCTTCAAAATCTTTAGCGGAAGAGTCTTTCAAGACATCCGCGGTTGTTTAGTTAAAGAGTGAAGCAGGATGAAGTGTTGAACAGTGACGTGTAAAGTAAGAATTCTCCGTCAGCTACATAAAAGTAAGAACACCTGTCGTCGGTGCAACGCCTTCCTGACTGCAGAACGTCTCTCATTGTGTTATACGGTTTTTTAACGGGCGTTGTCGGCTTATATAATCATATGCGCGGGCCGAGAGTGTCTGTTGATCTCCAGATTAACAGCTGCATGAGAATAAAGTGCCGATGCTCCATGGCGGAGGCTCCGAGAGAAATTTCCGGGATTTGCATTTTTACCCCTTAATGTCTGACCAATGGGTGAACTGCATTTCCGTGCACATGACTTGTGTTTAAAGTCCGAGTTTTGTGAACCGAACCTTCTGGAAAATGAAACGATGTAGCAAACGGACTATTAGGTGTGAATGCACGCTTAATATTGAAGATACGTTATGAGTGTTTTGCATCTGGTAAGAAATCACTTGGTCCCGTCAATAACAGTTTCTCTCTGTCTCTTTCAGATCCGGAGGGTGACCTAGACTCATGGTGAGTGGCAGCGACTTTTAACTCTAGAGACCTGCAGAGGATACGTGGCTCATGGGCGTGGTTAATGATGCACAATCTTTTTTCCCCATCTTATCGACCGTGGTGAAAACCAGTTGTATTTAAGCCAATATGTCTGAAACCACATCTAAGCCCTCCGTGTTAGAATCCTCTGCTACGTGTGCTTTCGTCTGCAGAAATAGATCCAATTAAATATTTTAAGTTTTGTTAATATGACATCGCTTTAGATTGAGTTTAGCATTTGCCTTTGACAAAATGATACCCGTGTGAAACATGAGTTTAGAAGAAGCATATATTTAATATTGAAGATACTTAACCTTATCTATAAGAGTGTTTTGCATCTGGTAAGAAATCACATCGATAACAGTTTCTCCTTTGTCTGTTTCAGGTTTGCAAAGGACTCAAAATGTACAATAAAAAATCTTGGAGAGAAAAAAAGTCTTGTTTCTGTCGTTAATATCTGATGTGCACTTTGATTCAGAAATGTGTGTGATCTACTATATTAAGGATAAGGTATCTTTTTCCACATCCACTTTGTTCATATAGTTGGTCTTAGCAGTGATGTTGGATTCAGTTGTCACCCATTTTGACATAAAATGACAAAAGGTCAGTTAGAAATTGAGCACTTCACTTTTGTAAAGCAATAAGACTGTCTGGGGAAACTAAGGACCCTTATTGAAAACGTTAGTACTGAAGACTCACTGGAAGGTTATCCTTGTATGGTTAGATATACATCTTTAGATTTTAAATAGTTTTCTTAGTACTTTAACATCCCATAACCTTACAAGAGTTAACAAATATAAGATTGTCCTCCAGTATTGAGGGAATGCCAACTACTAAAGGGTGAAGTACTTACAGTAAATATGTGCTGTTTTTATAACTAAGTAAAAGTTATACTTTTTAGATTCCATTTTCTGCTACTATTCATGAGTTTGATGACTTTTTTTCAACCATCTAATGAAATAAAGGATAAATAAGTGTATAAACATATGGTAAGAAAGCAATTCAAATAGAAATAATAAGCAAGATATGTAATGAAGATATTTGTATAACATGAACTGTATGCGAAAATTAGATAAATAAACGTTAATACATTACGATTAAGTTTAACATTTTAACCGTTACTGTAAGAATTGATCAATGAAAACCGTTTAATTGAGAAGCAAATAAATAAAAACCGTTAATATATGATGAGTAACGGTCTTCCTTCAGCCTGTTGTCATGGTGACGCAGTGACTCGGTTACAGCTAGCATCGCAGCTCGGGATGCTAAGCCCCAGCTAACGGTCCTTTTTATGAATTAAAACAAATGTCCCCCAGCAGCTGCGTGTGTGTGTTCATCCATAACCGGTGATAATACAGGTGATGCGAGGCCGCTGCGGCATGATGACCTTCCAGGTAAACGCGTCGCTACTACCCACTGCTAATAAGGCTCTGACATCGGACCGGGGTTCGAGCTGCAGCCACCCCGGCCTTGAGGCTCCATGTTCGGCATACAGGAGCTCCGGGAGGGGGGTAGGAAACATCCGGACGAAACTGCCTCTCATCCAGCCTCTGAGCAGTGAGTAATGCTGTGTTTCTATACATGACGCTAGCTTAATGTGGGACATCAGGGCGGGTAATGTTACCTTAAGTACATTTACTCAAGTACTCCACTTAATTCGAGTATTCCTACACTCTGGTACTTCTACTTTTACTCAAGTACAAGATCTGAGTATAGTTCTACTCTTACTCAATTACAAGATCTGGGTACTTCTACTTTTACTCATTTACAAGATCTGGGTACTTCTACTTTTACTCAAGTTCAAGATCTGATTACTTTTACTAAGTACAAGATCTGAGTACTTCTACTTTTACTCAATTACAAGATCTGAGTACTTCTACTTTTACTCAAGTACAAGATCTGGGTACTTTTACTCAAGTACAAGATCTGAGTACTTCTACTTTTACTCAATTACAAGATCTGAGTACTTTAACTTTTACTCAATTACAAGATCTGAGTACTTCTACTTTTACTCAAGTACAAGATCTGAGTATTGCAGTATTTGTCATTTACTTAATTAGTTATTATGCTATGTTGTACTTTTACTGCACCACATGTATTTTACATATTTACTTATCAGATTACGGTTATTAATACAAAATATAAATCAACACCCATTATTATATATTATTATAGGTTAAGTTACCCGGTAGTGTATAAAGCAATTCAAATCAAACCCACTTAACCAGTGCAACATTGAAGTAATGAACACATATACTTTTCAATGCAGGACTTTTACTTGTAATTGAGTAGTTTTGCTACTTTTTCTTAAGTAAATATCTGAGTACTTCTTCCACTTTGTGATATATTAACCTGTACTCCTGGTTGCAGGGCCCCGGGACTGGAACACCTGGAGCGGGGGCTTCATGGTCGGAGGGTGAGTTTCTAACCTTGTGTCCTGAGGTCAAAGCTAACATTAGCATTGATTGAGAGTAGTTACACTTAAAGGGTTTGTTTTAGCAAAGATATACACAGGAAATATCCTGCAGTTCAATGTATTATCTTTGCTAAAACATGCATGTTTAATATACTTGTTTCCTGAGGTAAAAGCTAACATAAGCATTGATTTGCAACCCTGTTACTAAGTAGAGTAATTACACTTTCAGGGTAACTCAACACACCTACATATATGTTAATATTTCTATTGAAAATCCAGTGCTTTTTTATCAATGGCTTCCTAATATCTAATATCTTTAAATCCCTTTCACAAATGAATGCTAGTCTGTAAACAGCAGACACACCCTTTCTTTGTCCCTTAAAGTTGTATTTGGTCTTTTTATTATATTTGAAATACTTGTTTTAAAAAACTACTGTAATTTGTCAAGACTACCTTTTGTCTGTGATGGTTTTCTCTTCTTTGTGTAGTCCTTCTGCATCTCTGTATCGTCATTGTGTGCATTTCAGTTAGCCGTTAAGTCTATATCTGTCTCTTAGTGGTCAGTCTGAGTCTCTCTCGTCGGTCTCCTTTAAACGCAAGCTTGGAGGCCCCGCCCCCTTTATTGTGATACACTTGATAACAGACACATATTGTGAACTGTGTGTGTAATTATTCTGGGTGGTATTTACACTTCTCCATGTGTGCTGATATTTATTATGTCTCTTCCTCCTCTAGGTCCCCTCACTCAGCTCGAGAGGACAATGACATCACCGGGAGACACTTCCTGTTCGAAAAACAATGTAAGATTTCCAGAATAAGACGAGTCATTATTACAGAGTTTAGGATGTTTAGTGAGAGTTTGAGGCGTTTTCCTGAACAGCCAGTAGGTGGAGTTGTAATCATATAAATAATATGTCGTCACTGACGGCCAGTGGTACTTTTATACTGAACAGTAGTAATGAAAGCTAGATATTAGCCAAATCAGAAAAACCTTTATTGGTCAAACAGCGGTGACATAAAAAAAAAAAAAATCTTAATAAAACTCAAATCCAAAGTAAGCGAACATACATACATATCGAAATAGACAGTTTTTTTTAGGGATTTCTGTTTCTGTCTCATCATGTCATTGTGTATTTTGGTTTATTTGTTTCATTGCTATTACTGGAATGGTATTTTTATGTTATTATCATTATTGTTTTGTCATCCTGCATTTGTACTCTGTATTTTCTCCTGTTATTGTGTTATGTGTGGGACAAACCCATAAATAAAGTGTTAAAAAAGAAAAAGCCAGTTATAACATTTATACACAATGTAAAGTACAGGTATTTGTGTTCAACATGAGAGAAGTAGAAAGTACAGGTATTTGTGTTCAACATGTAAGAAGTAGAAAGTACAGGTATTTGAGTTCAACATGTAAGAAGTAGAAAGTACAGGTATTTGTGTTCAACATGTGAGAAGTAGAAAGTACAGGTATTTGAGTTCAACATGTAAGAAGTAGAAAGTACAGGTATTTGAGTTCAACATGTAAGAAGTAGAAAGTACAGGTATTTGAGTTCAACATGTAAGAAGTAGAAAGTACAGGTATTTGTGTTCAACATGTAATAAGTAGAAAGTACAGGTATTAGTGTTCAACATGTAAGAAGTAGAAAGTACAGGTATTTGGGTTCAACATGTGAGAAGTAGAAAGTACAGGTATTTGTGTTCAACATGTGAGAAGTAGAAAGTACAGGTATTTGTGTTCAACATGTGAGAAGTAGAAAGTACAGGTATTTGTGGTAAACATGTAAGAAGTAGAAAGTACAGGTATTTGTGTTCAACATGTAATAAGTAGAAAGTACAGGTATTTGTGTTCAACATGTAAGAAGTAGAAAGTACAGGTATTTGAGTTCAACATGTAAGAAGTAGAAAGTACAGGTATTTGTGTTCAACATGTAAGAAGTAGAAAGTACAGGTATTTTAGTTCAACATGTAAGAAGTAGAAAGTACAGGTATTTGAGTTCAACATGTAAGAAGTAGAAAGTACAGGTATTTGAGTTCAACATGTGAGAAGTAGAAAGTACAGGTATTTGTGTTCAACATGTAAGAAGTAGAAAGTACAGGTATTTGTGTTCAACATGTAAGAAGTAGAAAGTACAGGTATTTGAGTTCAACATGTAAGAAGTAGAAAGTACAGGTATTTGAGTTCAACATGTAAGAAGTAGAAAGTACAGGTATTTGAGTTCAACATGTAAGAAGTCAAAGTTAAAAGTTGGCAGAAAAATAAGTAGTGGAGTAAAGTACTGATACCAGAAACATGTACTTAAGTACAGTAACGCAGTATTTGTACTTCCCACCTGTGGTTCTGACTGTCTGAATGTATTTCTCTTCAGGTGTTCAGCCGGAGAGGACCCGCACGGTGGTCCCCCCGCTGCAGAGAGGGTCCCTGCATCCCTTCAGCCTCTCCAAGGGGCTCTCCCACAGCCGGGGGGGGCGGCCCTTCACCCTGGGGTAACCTCTGCCAGATCCACACTCTAGTTCTGCAGACAGCTGCACACATTGCAGTAATTACACCGAGTCGTTGTCTCACACAAGAGCAGACCTATTCATGTTTCGACAAGCTTCATTTATCTGTCACAATCTGAAGATCCCCGGCTTTAATGTTTAATATTCTGTTAACACGGCACGCTTGATTATAGCTAAATCATGATGAGATCGTTATCATTCATTAATATCACTCCTTTGTTGTTGTGGGAACCGTTTAGTTTGATGTCACGCTGCCTTCACATTGACATAAAGAGAGAGAGAGAGAACATACACCTTGTCTTTTCACATGAAATGAGTGGGTCAAGTCCATTAGTGCTACACAAGAAAAACAACAACAAAAACAGTAGTGTGTTCTTGTTCTGCATTTATTTACAGATATTTTGTGCATGTTTGAAGGTATTTTTATACTTTTCTTTTTATTTCTGTTCTACCTTTTTATTGAGCAAATAATTATTTGATTTATTTCATAATGTTGTTTCCTCCATTCTAAATGTACGCTTGTTTTCACTGTGTTTACATAATTCCAGGTACAATTTATAGTCACTTTATTATATATTATGTATTGTCAAAATGATACTTATACTGTCTGTTATGTGATTGCCCCTTTGGGAATTTCGCTGTCGTGACAATTAAAGGAATCTAATCTAATCTAATCCCGCCATAACATCAAAGTAAATCCCTAGCATTTGAACACTAAAGGTGGGTAGGTAAGAATGGAGAAACCAGCTCGAGTGCGCTAGAATTTGAAAATACGCAACCGAAAAAAATCCGCCCCGTCCTTCAGACTTCCTCACAGAGCCCCTCCCCCAACACACACCAACGCGCACATGACCAATGAGGGCACGAGATAACTTTGTGCCCCGATGGAAGGCTGACAGGCAGGTAGGCCGTCCAGTTACTTTAGCCGGGCCGGCTCATGTATCTGTTAACACATGAAATAACGTCCTCTCCTCGTCCCTCAGCTACGCTCCGAGCTACGACCTGACCTCCTCTCCTGCTCTCGTCTTCCCCTCCTCTCCTGCTCTCGTCTTCCCCTCCTCTCTGATCCTCAGCGGCAGGAACTCCTTCTCAGTGGAGAGCTGCAAACTCAACAGGTCATTCTGCCTTTTTAACTCCATCAGATAGAAACTCATCGATGTTTCTCTCCCACTCAAGCCTCCTCTGCTCTCCCTCTGCAGGCCCAAGGTGAACTATCCAGCCTCCAGCCTGCTGCACGGCAAAGACAATCCCAAGAGTGAGTTCAATATGTCCGTGCTTTGATCGTGAAGGTCTGTGTGTGTAGCGATCTAATCTTCAACAATACTCATGGATCCCAAAACTCGTGAGCCTCCCCTCCATGGTCCCTTGTTGTTTGTGGTTCATGATATTCTCCATGGGGTTGTGTAGAATTCTTGTGACTGTGATATCTCCCGAGCACTTTTTGATGTCTTCTCTCCATCAAGATGTGTCAACATGTGTCGGGAACTCACGCAGCGTCAGGAAATAAAACCCTCTCTCTTTTCCTCCGTACCCAAATCTCTAAAAACGGGGAACAACGGAGCTGATCCAGATTTGCGTCCGATATGACGTAACATCTGAAATGTGGACCCACGGGCCAATCAGAAAGTTGCTATCAGAAACAATGCCCGACTGTTTTGGACGTAATATGGTCGGTGTTTACATTAGCATCGCTAACACTCAGAGCTAACCTGTGCTGGAGAGCATGTGTGTGAAGAACCTCTAAGGGAGGGGGGGGGGGGGCAGTCCATGTAAACATTTATAAAAAAAACACATACTTTAAAAGACTTAAAATGGTCAGATGTCTGGTAAGAATTGCTTTTTCAATCCACTAGATGGTGCTGAGCTTTTTCTTGTTTTCATGAAAAACAAAGATGTAAATATATATAAATATATCGTATCGCGATATTTAGTATATCGTAGAATAGCAATACTATCGTATCGTGGCTTAAGTAGCGCGATAGTATCATATCGTGGCTCAAGCATCGCGATAGCGTCATATCGTGGCTTAAGTATCGCGATAGCATCATATCGGGGCTTAAGTATCGCGATAGCATCATATTGTGACTTAAGTATCGCGATAGTATCGTATCGTGGCTTAAGTATCGCGATGGCATCATATCGTGGCTTAAGCATCGCGATAGCATCATATCGTGGCTTAAGTATCGCGATAGTATCATATTGTTGCTTAAGTATCGCGATAGTATCATATCGTGGCTTAAGTATCGCGATAGTATCGTGGCTTAAGTTTCGTATCGTGGCTTAAGTTTCGTATCGTGGTTTAAGTATCGTGGCTTAAGTTTCGTATCGTGGCTTAAGTATCGCGATAGTATCGTGGCTTAAGTTTCGTATTGTGGCTTAAGTTTCGTATCGTGGTTTAAGTATCGTGGCTTAAGTTTCGTATCGTGGCTTAAGTATCGCGATAGTATCGTGGCTTTAGTTTCGTATCGTGGCTTAAGTATCGCGATAGTATCGTGGCTTAAGTTTCGTATCGTGGCTTAAGTTTCGTATCGTGCCTTAAGTTTCGTATCGTGGCTTAAGTATCGCGATAGTATCGTGGCTTAAGTATCGCGATAGTATCGTGGCTTAAGTTTCGTATCGTGGCTTAAGTTTCGTATCGTGGCTTAAGTTTCGTATCGTGGCTTAAGTTTCGTATCGTGGCTTAAGTATCGCGATAGTATCGTGGCTTAAGTTTCGTATCGTGGCTTAAGTTTCGTATCGTGGTTTAAGTATCGTGGTTTAAGTTTCGTATCGTGGCTTAAGTATCGCGATAGTATCGTGGCTTAAGTTTCGTATCGTGGCTTAAGTTTCGTATCGTGGTTTAAGTATCGTGGCTTAAGTTTCGTATCGTGGCTTAAGTATCGCGATAGTATCGTGGCTTAAGTTTCGTATCGTGGCTTAAGTATCGCGATAGTATCGTGGCTTAAGTTTCGTATCGTGGTTTAAGTATCGTGGCTTAAGTTTCGTATCGTGGCTTAAGTATCGCGATAGTATCGTGGCTTAAGTATCGCGGCAGCGTCGTATCGTGGCTTAAGTATCGCGATAGTATCGTGGCTTAAGTTTCGTATCGTGGCTTAAGTTTCGTATCGTGGTTTAAGTATCGTGGCTTAAGTTTCGTATCGTGGCTTAAGTATCGCGATAGTATCGTGGCTTAAGTTTCGTGGCTTAAGTTTCGTATCGTGGCTTAAGTTTCGTATCGTGGTTTAAGTATCGTGGCTTAAGTTTCGTATCGCGATAGTATCGTGGCTTAAGTTTCGTATCGTGGCTTAAGTATCGCGATAGTATCGTGGCTTAAGTTTCGTATCGTGGTTTAAGTTTCGTATTGTGGTTTAAGTATCGTGGCTTAAGTTTCGTATCGTGGCTTAAGTATCGCGATAGTATCGTGGCTTTAGTTTCGTATCGTGGCTTAAGTATCGCGATAGTATCGTGGCTTAAGTTTCGTATCGTGGCTTAAGTATCGCGATAGTATCGTGGCTTAAGTTTCGTATCGTGGCTTAAGTATCGCGATAGTATCGTGGCTTAAGTTTCGTATCGTGGCTTAAGTTTCGTATCGTGGCTTAAGTATCGCGATAGTATCGTGGCTTAAATTTCGTATCGTGGCTTAAGTTTCGTATCGTGGCTTAAGTATCGCGATAGTATCGTGGCTTAAGTTTCGTATCGTGGCTTAAGTTTCGTATCGTGGCTTAAGTATCGCGATAGTATCGTGGCTTAAGTTTCGTATCGTGGCTTAAGTTTCGTATCGTGGCTTAAGTTTCGTATCGTGGCTTAAGTATCGCGATAGTATCGTGGCTTAAGTTTCGTATCGTGGCTTAAGTTTCGTATCGTGGCTTAAGTATCGCGATAGTATCGTGGCTTAAGTTTCGTATCGTGGCTTAAGTTTCGTATCGTGGCTTAAGTATCGCGATAGTATCGTGGCTTAAGTTTCGTATCGTGGCTTAAGTTTCGTATCGTGGTTTAAGTATCGTGGCTTAAGTTTCGTATCGTGGCTTAAGTATCGCGATAGCATCGTATCGTGCGGAGCCTGGTGACTCCCACCCCTAACATGTTATAGCCGATTGTTTCGTAATGATTTGTTGAATTGTAGATCCTAATTATTGTTCTCCTCTCAGGTCCTTCTTACCCCGACCCGGTGCTCGGAGCCTCTCGCTCGTTCTTCCACCGGATCTCAGAGCTGTCGTCCCTCGAAGGCGAGACGGTGAGGCAAGAGAAGCTGAAGAAGATGAGGAAACCTAAGAAACCTCCGTCCTGACAATCACTCTCTGCCGAGTCACGCTGGTCCACGATCAAAACCCTCGAGTCCGTGCCAACGACGTCTGATCAAAATAAAACGGTCCAGGCGCCGTGCTCCTTCCAGCGGCTCGGCGTGGCCGCCTCTGTGTCCTCACTGGTGTTAGTGTTCTGCCTCACATGGCTGCTCGTCACATTTTGGGGGTCGTGACCTTCAGATGATGTGTAACCGGTGTCGCTACGCGGTCTCTGCGTTGTGTTGTATTCATGTTTGAGATCCGGGGCGATCTCCGTTTATTCACTGACAATATCCAACAAATCAGTCGTTATTCAAAGTTATTCGACTCGTCTCTCGTGGAACATTCACAAAAGACAAAGAACGTACCTGACAATATCAGTCGTTATTCAGTTGTTTCTTTCCCGACACCGACTCTTCTCTCGTGGAACATTCACAAAAGGGTAGAGGAAAACGTGAAGGACACGATATGAAAGAATAATAGTGACTCAGTTTTGGAGGTTCCGCAGTATTTGTGTGATTGTACTAAATTATTTATACATAATTATTTAAACACCACTGCATATTTACAACTGTTACATGTGTACTGTAGTGAACTGCAGCCAAGCAACAAGTGCTGAGGTATTTTGTACTCAAAGTAGTTTCCCTCTCAACGTCTGCATGAAAAGGTATTTATTAATGTCACATTCCTCACTGTATCATCAATATGTTGTGGATCTCGTTACAACAGTGTTTTAAACATCAAGTGAAACATCTATGTATTTAATCCATCCATCTTCTCCTCTTATCCGTGGTCGGGTCTCGGGGTATCAGTTCCAGCAGAGAGCCCCAAACTTCCTTTCCCCTCATCAAGCAGCTCTGACTGGGGGGTCCCAAGGCGCTCCCAGGCCAGAAGAGATATAGTCCCTCCACCTGGTCCTAGGTCTACCCCTCGGTCAGCTGGACGTGCCTGGAACACCTCCCTAGGGAGGTGCCCAGGTGGCATCCTAGCTAGGTGCCCGAACCACCTCAACTGGCTCCTTTCGACGCGAAGGAGGAGCGGCTCAACTCCGAGTCCCTCCCTGATGACCGAACTCCTCACCTTCTCCCTGAGGGAGACGCCAGCCACCCGGCGGAGGAAACCCATCTCGGCCGCTTGTATCTCGTTCTTTCTTTACATATTTAATAGTTTAGCGAAACCCTTATTGTGCCTTGTTAAACGTCTTCCTTCAATTAAATACATTTATTTTTGTTATTGTTCCCTTTTATGATTCAGTGCTTTTGTCCCGTCCTTTTGGCACAAACATATCGACCAACGCTAAATGCCTAACGGATTGCAATGAAACATAATCTGAATTCCTTATGTACGAAACAGAAACTGCGCCCTCGGACCCCAGAATGTGGTGCTTTCCCACATCATCCATTGTCTTCGTGCCGTGTGGAAGCTGGCGGCCTCTGAAGACTCTTGTTCAGTGTGCGGCACAAAGACAGCAGTCATATCTCCTCTTTGTCTAGAGAGAAATGAGCACTTAGTATGTGAAGATGTAGCAGCTGGAGGCATGCTGGTTAGAGACGTGTGATAAGTTCATTGGGACGTGTAGCTTGAAGTTCAAAGACAAATACACGGTAGTGTGTAGAAACCAGGCGTAGCTAGTATGTATTGTAAGTAAAAATGTTTTCATACAACTTGATAGTTAAGTATATATTTTGTAGTAACCCCACGGACACACTGTCCTGTTATAATAAGGAAAGGAAGCCAAAAAGGAGCCAAGGTGGCCACCTAACTGTCAGTTTGCAATTTAAAATGGTTTGCATGCAAGTTTCTACGACTTGCAGGAGAACTCTAAGTTGAGACACGAGTGCCATGTTTAAATATGCAAATGAGGCGATATCTAATGCTCACTTTTGGAGGATTTAGGAGAAGAGATGACCACTTGATGAGAGGGTCCTGCACTTAGCAGCTGAGTTCGTGGGGGGCTGATGATCTGAAACACTCAAGAGAAAGATCAAAGTTTTAGTTTCATTGGCACTGAGCGGTTTATCTTTCCCTGGAGGACTCTCTCTTCCAGCTCAGAAACAGACCAGAGGCGAGTTCACACATTCACCACCAGCTAGCTGTTAGTTACGATACGATAATACTTGCGTCACAGCAGCTCCATGTCCGACATCAACAGCAAGCATCCAGACACGACACATGAAACACAAACATCTAACATCACAGCACGATCAGTGAGAGAAAAGCTGCTCAGAGCCTTCAGCGGGCATCTGATCTGGGGTCAGCTCTGAGTTCACTGAGAGGACTGACTGATGCTCAAAGGATGCTTCAGTGTGCTTCAGTATTTTATAGTATTTTAAAGCTGCTGACAAACATTTGTACCAGGTAGCGTTGCAGTGCTGCAGAATATCAAGATCACATGTAAAGAACAACAGAAGCGTTTCTCTGCTCGCCCAACAGACCTGAGACGGTGGAGAAAATAAATCCTTTGTTTTGTCGTTGTGCTCAGATGTTCAGTGCGGTCCTTCCATGACAGCAGACGGTCAATCACTACACCCACGTGTGTGTATGAACTCCCTGCTTGGTTTCATCTGTCTGGATGACCATGGGCCTTTATGGGGTCAGATGGAGCCAAAAAGGATTTCCTCAGTTGGTGTTGATCTCAAGAGCATTGCTATCATTGTTCATTAACATATTAGCATTATATTGGCTCTTTATTCGTGAGTATAAAACACTCAACCGAAAGAACGAGATCGCGGATCCAAGCGGTCGAGATGGGTTTCCTCCGCAGGGTGGCTGGCGTCTCCCTCAGGGATAAGGTGAGAGGTTTGGTCATCAGGGAGGGACTCGGAGTTGAGCCGCTCCTCCTTCGGGTCGAGCCAGTTGAGGTGGTTCGGGCACCTAGTTAGGCGGGCACCTAGTTAGGATGCCACCTGGGCGCCTCCCTAGGGAGGTGTTCCAGGCACGTCCAGCTGGGAGGAGACCGAGGGGTAGACCTAGGACCAGGTGGAGGGACTATATCTCTTCTGGCCTGGGAGCGCCTTGGGACCCCCCAGTCAGAGCTGGTTGATGAGGGGAAAGGAAGTTGGGGCTCTCTGCTGGAACTGATACCCCGAGACCCGACCACGGAGAAGAGGAGAAGAGGGATGGATGGATAAAACACTTATTAATGCCTTATTCTAAGCATATTCTACAAGTACTCGGCCATTCGTTGAGAGTTTCTCCTCAATAAGCCTCTAATTAGTGCTTATTTAATGCCAGTAAGGACGTTGTTGTGCACGAGTGGGTCTTAATATGCTCGATGTGCAGCAGCAGCACAAGAATATTAATTCTCCCATAATAACACCTGACACATATGATCTGTTGTTATGTAACAAGACATGAAACTATAAGTGTTGTTAATTGTATTTCTCATGTAGAATAAGGCATTAATAAATGTTTTATAATGACTAATAAAGAGCCAATATACTGCGAATATGCATGTTAATTAACAACTCGTAACTTCCTAAAGCTGAATAAATGAAAAGTATTTGTTGGGTTTTCTACGCCATGTGGTTTTATTAAAGTAGGGTTAGTCTGTTTGTTAGCGTAAATCTCCCGTGAAGAAAAGCTGCACCTGACTCGACGTGGTGCCAGGTGTCTCTATCAACAGGGATACGAGAAAGAAGTTAGCCAAATAAAAACTCTGCCAACATCTCAAATAAAAAATGCCTTAGGTTTGTTTCGGATGAAAAGAGTTCGCTTCCATCGATGAAATTCCCTC
>NC_047522.1:1048068-1058068 GCF_902827115.2 Pseudochaenichthys georgianus | reverse complement strand
AATGCGAGCGTGGCTTTATCGAAGAAGGGTCATTTAGGAGCGGCATTTCAAAACAGTGCACAAACGCTACGAGACGGAATTCCCTCCTAATTCTGCCCTACGCTCCCAAAAGGGGAGGGGCCTGAGAGGACAGCTAAAGGGGAGGGGCCTGAGAGGACGGCTAAAGGGGAGGGGCCTGAGAGGACGGCTAAATGCACAGCAGTCCATTTTCACCAGGCCCAACAACAAGAGCAAGGCTGCTCCAGAGCATCTTATCGTGTCAGTCACGTTCTTGAGAAACACATGAAGTCTTTCAAAGATGGCGAAGTTGTGAAAGAAGCATTCCTGGAGGCTGCGACGCGCTTTTGGGGGACAGTAAAAATAACATTAGCATTTCAACAGGTTTTTGATATAATAAAAACTCAAGTTAGATACCGTTATTAATCAGCTGTACGTTTTAGTTTGTTTGAACTTAGTCATTATAATTATTGTACACAATGGTATAAGAATACAAACTTAAATTGATTATAGTCTATTATCAATTCAGGTTCAGAAGCTAGTGTTGCTTGCATCCTATTTTAAAGGCATTTCTTTTGATATTCTACTAAAATGCAACAAAAAAAGAGTTTGATTCTCTTAATGTTGTCTCTTTTATTGCACTTTGGCAGCAGATTCCTGAGCAGCTTCAGATCTCAGTTGTCTTATTAGGAAGCCTAATTTATACTTTTGTAGCAACACTATTTTTATATGATGGCAAAGAAAGGGTTCAGAGTCTTTTCTTTGTCCCTGTGTCACATGTGGCAGCACTGTTCAATGCTTCTTGAAAACATTACCCACTGTAGTGACGTGTGCATAAACTCCAACTCTGTATCAACAACACCGTTGTGTAGCTTCAGTTAAATACTTGTGTGTAGATTAGAAAGAGGTGAGATAAAGGATCTGCAGTATTTTATGAAGTATTAATCGTACAGAGGTCAGTTTCATACAAGTAGAAGTGTGTATTTACCTGGCTGTCAGTAATGACCTCTATCTGGACGGGTAGATCTCGGCAGACTGGCAACTTTAAAAGTAGCTCTCGGTTCAGAAAAGGTTGGGCACCCCTGGTTTAGAGAGACACCGCAGGTCAATAGGGTAACATTTCTAACTAATAGATATCACTATGAAACTTCCCCACTTGATAACTTAAATTAAGACCATTGTTTTTTGTATTGCATGTTTTCTGAACCGATTTATTTAAATATAAAATGGAGGCATTATAATGTTAAATGTGTGGTTATTTGTATACATTTAGATAGATAGCTTCAAAATAGCTGTTTTCATTTGACATACAGTATAAGACTCAAATGTTTTTACAGAGAGAATATTGGAGATATCTTTGAAGTACTCTTCGGGAATAAAGTGTCATTTAAACCAGACTCAAAGTGGAACAAAGCTATCAAAACAGACAAATGCATGATGTCTTGTGTTAATTGTACAGATACTGCACTTCTGCACTCCGTCTCCTGTGAGGGCAGACCTGCAGCCTCCCTTATCTCGTTCTGCAGATCCACCTCGGCCTCTTCTGACGACATAAGCCAAGTCAAACATCCGACTTTCAACTCGTTCAATAATTACTCACTGTGTGCGTGTGTGTGTGTGTGTGTGTGTGTGTGTGTGTGTGTGTGTGTGTGTGTGTGTGTGTGTGTGGTACATTATCCCTAATAAGAAGATAACAGATTTGAAACGCCTCCTCCTGTACACATGCAGTACTCAAACACAGGACTGAGGCTCGGTGACACACAGATACTCTGAATACACACACACACACACACACACACACACACACACACACACACACACACACACACACACACACACACACACACACACACACACACACACACACACACACACACACACTTCTGTAGAGACAGCTGACGGAGACAAAGACGTCCATTCGTGGACAGCAACTGACTCATCAGGAAGAAACAAACGTATTCTTCTTTAATTAAATATTTGGTTAGGTTAGATATTTTTAAGGGTCATTTTATTGCTGCGCTATTTATCAAACAAACTTCTTATATAAATACATTTTTAATTTAAAATGTAATTAAACTTTTTAAAGTAATATTTGATTTGTAATATTTGTATTATTATTATTTTTATCATTATTTTACTTAATTCTAAAATGGAGAAATATTTTATAAAAATAATATGCATTTCTTCTGAAGCTAATAAAAGAAATACAGTGCTTTTGTTTTATTTTTGCAATAACAGTCCAACTTTTATGCATCTATGTATAAATATGTGTGTGTGTGTGTGTGTGTGTGTGTGTGTGTGTGTGTGTGTGTGTGTGTGTGTGTGTTACAGCGAGGGTGTTTCCCTTATCTGAGGTCAGCTTACCTTTACAGCAGGTGTCGAGACGAGGAGGCGAATTCTAGCGTTTCGTCAACAAAGATTTTTGAAACCGTGGCAACGTGAGTCAGTGGTTGCCGTGGAGACGTGCAGAGTTTGCATTCCCCACATGGGCGAGATGGAGAGAGGATCACACGCCGTTTCCATGACGACCATGTGTGATCGCCGTGAGTCACTTCAGGGGACGTTACATTGACTTACATGCATTTCCTGGAGACTTATCCTAACCTTAACCATAACCAACACATGCCTAACCCTTAACCTTACCCTTACCCTTACCCTTACCCTTACCCTTAACCTTACCCTAATCCTAAACCTTACCAAGTCTTCACCCAAAAATTAATGAATCCCCTGAACCTCCATTTTGTCCCCATAAGGGCGGCGAGTCCCCACACGTGACCATGTAAACAGAGTTAGGTCCCCACAAGTATAGTAATGCTAGGCCACACACACACACACACACACACACACACACACACACACACACACACACACACACACACACACACACACACACACACACACACACACACACACACACACACACACACACACACCACACACACACACACACACACACACACACACACACACACACACACACACACACACAATGAAAACTGAAGTGTGGGACAGTGGGCGGGCTGATTGTGTCTGACAGGTGCACAGTGAGGGCAGGAGGGTTCTGTCAGATGTGAAGCACACACACGCGCGCACACACACACACACACACACACACACACACACACACACACACACACACACACACACACACACACACACACACACACACACACCACACACACACACACACACACACACACACACACACACACACACACACACACACACTCTTTGATGTGAACTTTAAGCAAACTGATGCAGCTGTGAGGCCGGTCAAATCAACACACACTGTGTCAGACTGAGGGATATTACAGGCTTAAATACACTTCGATTAAAGCTCCGTGCGGAACAATGTCAACACAATGACCGCAGAAACACACAAAAAGACACAATAACACTAAAAGGCTGTTTCAGTCTGACGTGTATCCGCACCGTTATTCAGATCCTTTCCTACATGTAAAGTGTTCCTCCTTGGCTCGTGCTACACCATTACGCAAAGTTTCACGTACATTTCGACCAGTACTTCTTCCGTTTTCCTGCCGACAAACCAACAAAGCCACTGAAAAACCAGCTCACAAGACTTCACAACAAGTTATGAACCATCCTACGAGTTCTTCTACTTTTAGACATTCCCTCCTGGGGTCAGTCTGGGGTCAGTCTGGGGTCAGCCGCTCGTCTGTAACACACAGCGCCTCGGACACATGCTGCTCACTGATGCTGCTGCTGCGGATGATTATGGTGAAGATGAAGGATATTACTGTCGCTTGACCTACCTGCTTATGGCGAGGAGAATAATCAAAGGACCCCCCCCCCCTCCTCCTCGCGCTGCTTCTAGCGCGCAGAGCAACAGATGATTACAGATATCTGCTCCTTGTACAGCTCCGAGCACCGGGAGCCCTGCAGAGCCTCATTTGTTTCCCAGAGATCGGGAGGAACTGCTCAAATAAAAGCTGACCTTCTGGACTTCACAACATCCTCAGACATTCAGGCTCCCTCTGCAAACACTACAGCCTGCACGAAAATACCTCAAATCCATCCTGAAAGTATTATAATGCTTAAAATAAAGCTTCCTTTTGCAGAGATCTTTTGTTGCACCACGTGAATGAAATTAGGGCGAAAGAGCAGCAGCTTTTATGCATTAAAATCTTCACATAAGATATCAGAAACACTTTCTCCTGTAAGCGTGCCTTCATATAACTCCAGGAAGCAGATCTAATATTCATTTTAATCAATCATCGGTCCGCGACAAGCTCCTTCCTGGTGCGTGCCACGGACGCTGCAGAATGACATGGAATCAATCTGTCAGGAGGTATTAATGAAGTCCACACAACGACCTGTGTAGACTAAAGCTGCAGCTCTCTTTTGAACACACATGCATCCTCTTCATGCTTTCTCTTTGGTCCTTTAATACATAGTCAGACATGTTTGAAAATATACGTTTAATGTCGACTAATATCTTCACAACCAGCCTTGTTGATGTCACACCTGTCTTTATGCTAAGCTAAGCTAAGCTAACTGGCGCCTGGTTTCAAGCAAGAAAGCAAATAAGCCCATTTTCAAAACAGCTAAATAAGATATGTTATAACTCCCTGACTCATGTTGAACCAATACATTTAAAGCATGATTATTACCAGTTAAAGTTAAACAACTGAAACGTAAAAATATGTTTGATATAATTCGCAAAAGGGCACCAGAATTTAGGTCAGTTATAGCCACAGTTCAAGGTTCAAGGTTCTTTATTGTCAAACTAACATAGCTAGTAATTATGTCGTAGAAAATCTTAGGTCACAGGCTTCTCCAACAATGCAACACAATAACAGACAATATTAAAGCAATATTAAAGTATACTATATTAAAAGTAATACAAAAAAAGTGCAGCACAAAAGCAAACAAAGAAGTATTCCTCTATTTGTAGGTAAAGTGGAATCTTCTGAGGTCTCAAGGAGAAAATACCTGTCGGTCTGTATCAAGAAAAGCGGCATTTAAAAGAGAAGTTATGGCAGTGTTGTGAGCAGTGTTGCTGGTTCACTTTGAAGGATACATATGAATGGCTTTGGAGTTGCAAAGTGAGACAGGTGGGGTTATACCATCACGTGTTTGTTTCCACGCATTGTGTTTGATTTGACCATCAAGGAAACCTTTCTAGGTAATTACTGTAGGTGCTACCCTCTGGGATATCGTGTTTGACATTCCTTTATTAAGATGCCATTAATTTACTTATCTAATCAAAGGCTAACACAAGTGCTTCTGGAGGATTACAGTAACCAGAGAGAGAGATCTGGATCCCGGCCAAAAGCTCACATTCCTGCCTCTTTTATTTGGGACACAGAGGTCTGGGTGGCACAGACTGGCATCAGGAGATCTGCGGAGAGAGAGAGAGAGAGAGAGAGAGAGAGAGAGAGAGAGAGAGAGAGAGAGAGAGAGACAAACAACAATAAGACAGGTAAAAGAGAGAGAGAGAGAGAGAGAGAGAGAGTATGTGAGTCTGGGTACATGCATTATTGTTATTATTCTTTATTTCCTTATCTATTCTTTTTCTTTTAATCTTATCTTATCTTTTATATTACTTTATTTGTACCTATATATGTATCTAGTTATTTACTTTACTTTAGTGAAGTAATATAAAAGATAAGATCATAATAAAAGAAAAATAATAGATGGCTGGGACCGGGAGGGGGGGGGGGGGGGGGAACATGTAAACTCAATAAAAACAACATTTAAAAAAAAAAAGAGAGAGAGAGAGAGAGGGAAACAATAAGACAGGTAAAAGAGAGAGAGAGCAGAAAGGAGGAGGCAAAGTGCCCACCCCTCCCTCCCTCCCTCTGGTGTCTCCTCCCTCCTCGCGGGGACTCTCAGGGATCGCAGTGGGAAGGGGTCTGAGCTGTGAGACTGCATGGGTCTCTCTCTGAGCTGGGACTGAAACCCTTTGAGAGGCTTTTCCAGGTCACGAGGGCTGCTGCTCGCACCTCACGCGCATGCGAGGGAACGCGCACTGAGAGACGGGAGAGAGGTGTTTCTGTTGCCCCCTCAGCATGGGGTCCTCTGCGGAGTTTAGGGTTAGTGTTCTGCTTGTCCTCGTCTCCTCCGTGGGGAATATCCTCCCGGTGTCCGGTGGGTGCTCGGGGAAATGCTGCGGAGGGAGAGACCTGAGCTGCGAGACCACCGACTGGAGGATGGACCGGGTGCACGGGACCTGTTTCTGCGATAAAGGCTGCGATAAGACTCGGGACTGCTGCTTCGATTACTTCACCGAGTGCCCAGGTGAGAGCTCAGAGGAGTCTTGGAAGAATACTTCATTGCATAATGCCCGCTCTTGTGTGGCAGAGTATACCGTGGCTGTATCAATTTGACAGTTCATATATTCTGCGGCCCTTTTGTGAATTATATATATACTCGTTTCAGAGAGTGTGTAAGAATCACACGTGTTTGCTTTCCGGCACACCTTAACAACATGATACCTGAGGAGATAACGGGCTGTGAGATAAGATAACCCCATTCTTTCAATACTAGACATTTGTATTTTTGGCACACACCTTCTACCAGAGGTGGGAAGTAGAAGAGTACAAATACTTTGTTAATGTACTTACATCATGTTTCTGCTTATTTTTCTGACGACTTTTTACTTTCTACTTCTTACATGTTGAACCCAAATACCTGTACTTTCTACTTCTTACATGTTGAACCCAAATACCTGTACTTTCTACTTCTTACATGTTGAACCCAAATACCTGTACTTTCTACTTCTTACATGTTGAACCCAAATACCTGTACTTTCTACTTCTCACATGTTGAACTCAAATACATGTACTTTCTACTTCTTACATGTTGAACACAAATACCTGTACTTTACTTCTTACATGTTGAACACAAATACCTGTACTTTCTACTTCTCACATGTTGAACTCAAATACCTGTACTTTCTACTTCTTACATGTTGAACTCAAATACCTGTACTTTCTACTTCTTACATGTTGAACTCAAATACCTGTACTTTCAACTTCTTACATGTTGAACTCAAATACCTGTACTTTCTACTTCTTACATGTTGAACTCAAATACCTGTACTTTCTACTTCTTACATGTTGAACTCAAATACCTGTACTTTCTACTTCTTACATGTTGAACTCAAATACCTGTACTTTCTACTTCTTACATGATGAACTCAAATACCTGTACTTTCTACTTCTTACATGTTGAACTCAAATACCTGTACTTTCTACTTCTCTCATGTTGAACTCAAATACCTGTACTTTCTACTTCTCTCATGTTGAACTCAAATACCTGTACTTTCTACTTCTTACATGTTGAACTCAAATACCTGTACTTTCTACTTCTTACATGTTGAACTCAAATACCTGTACTTTCTACTTCTCGCATGTTGAACTCAAATACCTGTACTTTCTACTTCTTACATGTTGAACTCAAATACCTGTACTTTCTACTTCTTACATGTTGAACTCAAATACCTGTACTTTCTACTTCTCACATGTTGAACTCAAATACCTGTACTTTCTACTTCTTACATGTTGAACTCAAATACCTGTACTTTCTACTTCTTACATGTTGAACTCAAATACCTGTACTTTCTACTTCTTACCTGTTGAACTCAAATACCTGTACTTTCTACTTCTCACATGTTGAACTCAAATACCTGTACTTTCTACTTCTTACATGTTGAACTCAAATACCTGTACTTTCTACTTCTTACATGTTGAACTCAAATACCTGTACTTTCTACTTCTCACATGTTGAACTCAAATACCTGTACTTTCTACTTCTTACATGTTGAACTCAAATACCTGTACTTTCTACTTCTCACATGTTGAACTCAAATACCTGTACTTTCTACTTCTCACATGTTGAACTCAAATACCTGTACTTTCTACTTCTCACATGTTGAACTCAAATACCTGTACTTTCTACTTCTTACATGTTGAACTCAAATACCTGTACTTTCTACTTCTTACATGTTAAACCCAAATACCTGTACTTTCTACTTCTTACATGTTGAACTCAAATACCTGTACTTTCTACTTCTTACATGTTGAACTCAAATACCTGTACTTTCTACTTCTCTCATGTTGAACTCAAATACCTGTACTTTCTACTTCTTACATGTTGAACTCAAATACCTGTACTTTCTACTTCTCTCATGTTGAACTCAAATACCTGTACTTTCTACTTCTCACATGTTGAACTCAAATACCTGTACTTTCTACTTCTCTCATTTCCCAAACAGCTGGTTCCTTTAGTCTGAATGTGTGTTAGGGGAATACTTGTCCTCGACTCCTAGATATGTCGTGCATGACTAACCCTGCCTTCTGCTATCTCCTTGAAGGAGGTAGGCTGCTTCAGCCATAATGTTGTTGTTCCCGTTCTGTGACCCTCGGTCACAGATGGTTTATTGTTGTGGGACACTTCCTTCTCGGTGTTTGTGGACTCCAGGGTGTGAAATCTTCGAGGCCATAAGTGTCAGACGCAAGTGACTCAGTGTTCCCACTGTTTAGGCTATCTTCTCAAACATGGTGATTACTTTCTGTGAAACCAGTTAGATGGGCTGGGAGAGAGAGGCGCTCCAGAGTCGACGTGGCAGCTCTCCCGTGCGGTCTCACTGCTGTGACTGTGAAGCTCCAGAGAAACCATCAGTGTCTGACATCGAAGCTCCTGCTCTCCTCGTGTCTCCTCCCTGAGTCGGTGACTCCTCTGCATCGCTGCTGCTCAGAAGCTTCCCGTACAATTATGCTTCAGAGTCACTGCGTGCCTATTGGTCTGAACACGATCCGTGTCTCCATCACTTCCTGCTCTTCTCTAAAGAAGAAAGTGTGTTTAAAGTATTTTTAAACACCAGTATCTGTACTTCTACTTGACTAAAGGATGTGTGTACTTCTACTTGAGTAAAGAAGTTTAGTCAGTACTTCTACTTTCACCAGAGTATTTTTAAACACCAGTATCTGTACTTCTACTTGAGTAAAGGATGTGTGTACTTCTACTTATGTAAAGGATGTGTGTACTTCTACTTGAGTAAAGAAGTTTAGTCAGTACTTCTACTTTCACAAGAGTATTTTAAAACACCAGTATCTGTACTTCTACTTGAGTAAAGGATGTGTGTACTTCTACTTGAGTAAAGGATGTGTGTACTTCTACTTGAGGAAAGGATGTGTGTACTTCTACTTGAGTAAAGGATGTGTGTACTTCTACTTGAGGAAAGGATGTGTGTACTTCTACTTGAGGAAAGGATGTGTGTACTTCTACTTGAGGAAAGGATGTGTGTACTTCTACTTGAGTAAAGGATGTGTGTACTTCTACTTGAGTAAAGGATGTGTGTACTTCTACTTGAGTAAAGGATGTGTGTACTTCTGCTTGAGTAAAGGATGTGTGTACTTCTACTTGAGTAAAGGATGTGTGTACTTCTACTTGAGTAAAGGATGTGTGTACTTCTGCTTGAGTAAAGGATGTGTGTACTTCTGCTTGAGTAAAGGATGTGTGTACTTCTGCTTGAGTAAAGGATCTGTGTACTTCTACTTGAGTAAAGGATGTGTGTACTTCTACTTGAGTAAAGGATGTGTGTACTTCTACTTGAGTAAAGGATGTGTGTACTTCTACCATCTCTGCAGGTGAGAGAGTGTGTAAGAATGTGTTTATTGGCACACCTTAACAACATGATACCGGAGGGAGATAACCCTGATATTTTGAATACTAGTTAAACATAACATTGTGACATTTGTATGTGTTTTTATATGTTTCTAGTTATTGTAATCCTATTCTGTTATTTTATATTGTATTTATTTGACTTTGGTGAACTGGGGTTGTTTTAAATGTGTTGTTTTTGTCGAGGCTAAAAACATTACTTTTTTCTAGCTGCATACCCAGAAGTCTTTCAACTTGTTTTAGCACGTACTGTGTTTACAACGTTGTGTTTAAACTATTCTGTATCTCGAATGCTGGCTTTTAGGAATCTGTTATTCCATTGTGTTTATTTGTCGTCTTATTAAGTGTTAATGTT